>NW_015386903.1:375775-391293 GCF_001527695.2 Protobothrops mucrosquamatus
GACTCACTGGAGAAGAGCCTGATGCTGGGAAAGATTGAGGGCAAGAGAAGAAGGGGACGACAGAGAAGGAGGTGGCTGGATGGAGTCACTGAAGCAGTAGGCGTGAGCTTAAATGGAGGAACATTGTCCATGGGGTCGCGATCGGTCAGACACGACTTCGCAACTAACAACAAATGGAAAAGATTTTTGTTGCACCAAAATGCACAAAGACAACCCATTCAAGTTATGGTTTTTTCTTCTTAATTCCAATCATTACATTAGAAGTAAATCTTTCTCAGTGGTATATGAAATCTCTTTTGTTTTTTTAAAAAAGAGACATTTGAATTTTGAATAAGGTTCTTGTGAGGAAGACCTCAAAAGGGCAAGGAACCACTTTCACATTTGCTCTCTTCACCAGTGCAAAGTCTGGAAACACTATTTGTAACATAGAAGAGCAAAGAAGAAGAGCAGTAAAGCATCATTGCTGACCCAGAGCTGGGACACCACACCTGGATGCATCTCAGTAATTGGTTAGAAGTACATCTTAATAAGGGATGCACAAGCACGAACAAATGCATTTATGGTCCCAATATCTGCAGGCAGATACACCTAGAAAACTCACTAGGTACCTTAGCACAGCGGTATCCAATGACTTGATATTGGTCCCAATAAGCCATAAGTTCAATTGAGCCTACAATGCTGGACATGTTGATAACAGCCGCCTTGCTGCTCCTCAGCCCTTGACATGGGCTTCTCCGGGCTGCCTTCTTCAGCAGGGGTAGGAAGGCCTTGTAGAGAGAAGAAAAGAGAGAAGGAGCTGCAGTCATGTCTAGAGAAAGGAACTGGGCAATGGCAGGGAAGGGTCTTCTGGCACCTGCTGCAAGGGGACCTTCATAGAGTCATCCAAACCACACCCAGGAAAAGTGCTGTGTTCCAACACTCCCTAACAAAACCCCACACCCCTAATGTTTCCACTTGCTCCCAAATCACTGTACAATGTCTACTTTGTTGTTTTGAGCATTGTAGTATTACCGTACTCCCAATTAAAGCATTGAAAGGTGTTTTGTTCATAAAACAAACCTGACTCATTCGTAGTGCACCAATGGTATCGACAGAATAAACTTCCATCATATCTTTGGCATTTGCTGTTTGCAGATCGTTGAAGTCCCAAGTGCCAGCATTGTTGTACAGGATGGTCAGCCCATCTTCTCCAACATACTTCTGCACTTCTTTCAGAGCGGCCTGGATGCTTTCAGGTTTAGTAACATCTAACGAAAAGCAAAATTATTAAAAAGGTCAGCAACCTTCAGATTCAGAATTGCAAAGGATGAATTTCCTGAAACCACAGGAAATTTGTGCAACTAACCATCTTCTGGAATAGCAGCCAGACAGCTTCATCCCCAGCAGTTGAGGGCCTGGAGAATATCAGCAGCTATACAGGAAGGCATGGAGTAAAAGCAAGAACGTTTCTGATCGCACAAGTTGACCTAGTCGCTCTGCTCTGAACTGACTTCCACATAGAGCTAAAGTTACACATTATGCCCAAGTCATGATTGTATAACCCAAACCTATTGCATAAAGTCACAACTGATTCTGTTTCTACAACACTCAAACCCAGACCAACAAATGAGTCAACTGCATGGAGATGGGCAGCTGTAGAAATTGAATAAAATAATTAAAATACAAAGTTACACATGAGGTCTTCCTGATAACTTTGTAAATTAATATAAAGTTTGCCTGATAAAATAATCTAGGACAGGAGTAGGCAGCCTTGGCTCTTTTATGACTTGTGGACTTCAACTCCTAGAATTCCTGAGCCAGCATGGCTCAGCTTGGAAACCTCTCCCTTAATTTGTCAGAGCTATAAAGAGATTCCATCAATTTATTGACTCTTGGAAGAGTTTGGAGTTCAGTTCTGGGAGTTAAATCCACATTATCTTAAAGGTGGTAATTTTGAAAAACATAGCTACAGTCTCCTCCCTTCTCAAAGCAGAGAAAGCAGGGAGTTACTTTAGGTCAGACGCTCATGAATGGTGCTTTATCTGACTCCCACCTCTTGGAAGGAGGAGCAGCTTGTCTATTTTTAACTGGGTGTGTGAATGTGTCGCAAAACAATCTACCCCAACTCAAAGAAACCCATCCACAAACACCAACAAATAAGTTTATCAATCAGCTGACCATATCAACAATATATGAATGGGATGAATTCAACACCAAAGCTGCAGAGCCTTTCTTCAAATGGAACACCCTGGAACCACAGATATGTCCCAGGATACCTCGTTGTTCAAAACGTTCTCCGGAGAAAGCAAGTCTAACATGCGGAGGCGTGTAAGTTAAATTCTTTTATCTCTGGGAAATTGACTTTCATGAAGCCAACCAATGATGTTATAGCTTTGGTTAGTTCTGAGGATAACTAATTTTTGTGGTCTGGACATGCCTGTCATACCAAATTTGCCCCATGTTCACATAGCCTTGGAACTCACCTAATTGCAAGACCACTAGATTTGGACATTTGCAAGCCAGCTCTCTTAGCTCCTGGAGGAAAAAAAAGATGATAATTTTTCTGTGCATTAAAACTCACAGACAATGAGACAGTCAGCTGGATGTGGAAGAGGAAAATCTCAAAAGCAAGAGCAATCAGGAAAACTGTGCAATTTCTCCTTCATTAGACGTCATTTCAATCTCCATTCAACACAATAACTATTGTAGCCCATTGTCCTGCTAGGTGAACTGATTCTTACCTTACTTTTCTCTGCCTCCATATCCCGAGTTGTAGCAAAGACCCATTTGGGTGGACAGGGCAGCTCCAGAAATCTCTTTACCAGACCCAGACCCAGACCCCGATTGGATCCTGTCACCAGAACGCTGAAAACACAGAAATCAACTGGCTCTGCCATTCTTCTTCAGGACTGCAGCTTCTGCTTCCAACCGGTTCAAACATGTGTGTCAAATGGCTCTTCTCATTATGGGAAGCAACTTTATAAGGAACAGACAACACCCACCATTAGATCTTCCAAGGAACATTATTTATTTATTATCAGATTTGTTTGCTGCCAACTCCCACCACAATTAACTTATTAAAAAAACGCCGGATTGCTTGCTACAGCTGAAGGAGCATTCAGCATGGCTGGAAGGCAAGTTGCTGCTCCCTACAATTTGTCTGTGGTTTACTTGCGTCCCCAACTGTAATATACTGTACTTTATAGGACAGCCCTGTCCCTGAATTCATCACTGGAAAAAAACGTTAGTTATTACAGAAAACAGCCCTGCTTACTATAACTGAAGGAACGTTGAGGAAGACGAGCTACAGCCCAGCAATATTTGTGTATGATTTACTTGCATCTTCTGCTGCAATATAGTTGATGGGACAGTCCTAGTCCTGAATTCATCACTGGAAAAAAGATGGCTAAAGCATGCCTTGCCTTAAATCAGTGGTCTCCAATCTTTCTGGCTTGGCTGACAAATGTAGGGAAGAGGTGATTGTTTCACGTGCATGCTGTTTTCACAAATGCAGCTCACCAACCACTTCCGCAGCCCGGTTGCAAATGGGCTGGGCTCCGGGCTGCGGACCGGGGGTTGGGGACCCCTGTCTTCAATGTCATACTTCATGTCATAGCCAATTTGAATCCAGAGGTTGTGGCACATCCACTCTTTTCATGGCCTTCCGCTCTTCCGTTGCTTACACGGCCTTTACCACTTCAGGTACAGATATATGTGTGGATTCACCAAGATTACGATATAGACAAGGATGGAGAAATATTGGAACAGCCTCAATGGAGGAATGGATTAAGAAACTGGCAGAACTGGCACCACTGATTTATTTGGACAGGGACAAAGCAATAAATACTTTTATAAAAGACTGGAAACTTTCTGGACTTTTTGATGGAAATGGGGAAAAAAGTGAAACGATGAAAAAGGACTGAATAAGGGAATTTTGTAATATCGAAGAGGGTGGATGGAAAATTGAGTTTGTTGAAAACTGGAATACAAGGTTGGAACTTGCTTATCTTTTCTGATTCTCATTTCTTAAATTATCTTTCTTTTTCCCCCCTCTTATTGCTTGGCTTTCTTTTTCTGGGTGTGTGTGGGTGTGTTTGTATATTATGTATTTTCATACTTTATAAATCTTTGGAGTCAGTCTTCCCAATTTCCCTAATATTGGACAATTTGTTTTTTTTTAAAAAAAAAAACCTTTCGAAAGAAACAGAAAACAAAACCAAGATTGTTGTGACATTCAGTCATTTATTGGAGGCTCCATCACCTCTCATTCTATTAAGGGTGAGACTGATAGATCACCAGGGAATTGGGCGACCCAACCAATCCAGAAAGGTCCCGTTGTCCTCTTCACAAAGCTTGGACAGCACTGTCATGATGCCTTGCGTGCTCTCTTCCATGCTGATTTCCGGCTGCCGCAAAAAAAGATCCCATGAGGTTTAAATAATTGATCCTGCCCAGCCCAGAACCCTCACCTAAGCAGATCAGAAGAATGCAGTTGGATCTCTTGATCATAAATGTTCAATACCAACAGAGATGGATTTGTATTAAACGGGCCAATCTCATTTTGGCTTACAAAGGTATACGAAGCCAGCCCCTGTGAAGGGCGATGGTGCAAGACATTATGAAAATTCCTAAATGGGTTACTTAAATTAGGTTATTTAAATAGTAGCATAGCCTAAACAGAAAAAAATGATATACCCTATTTTTACACTAGCACATTATTTTATCAAACAAGACAATAAAAACCAAATAATCAAAATACTAAAACTTTCAGGGACTTATATCAGATAATTCATATGCCATAGTTTATCTTTGGAAATACATATATATATCTGAATACATAGAGAGGTGTTATATCATTTCCTACATCAAAAAAAACAACCTTACATCTGGATTAACTTTAGTATTAACTGAGCCAGGATGGATGGCGACACTCATAATCCCATCGGCTGGATACGCAAGAGACTGGCACTTGGTGAGCATGTTTAAAGCAGCCTGCATTGTTGAAAAAAAAGAGCTCTGAGGATACAATAAATTAAAGAGAAAAAGGAAGAAAAACATAAAGATAAATAGTGCATAACAGGAAATTGTTACATGGGGCTGGCAGGGCCTATGAATTACACCAGAATTGAACTAAAAAATTATTTGTAGATACAAAAGCAAAGAAATGTGTATTTTAATTATTTTGCATCTCATGCCAGTGAAAATGTGTGTTGGGGTCTATTTAATAACCTAGCCGGCCTGTCAAAACAATATCCCATCAAACAGTTGGGTTTTTTGCAAATAAGAAGCATTTGTATCTACGCAAGGTAACAATTCCCACCGATATTGGTTTTGACCTGCTTTCCTGATGACATTTTCACTTTTCCACATAAATAAAAATGGCTGAGCACCAAAGAATTGAGGCCTTTGAACTATGGTGCCGGAGAAGACTCCTGCAAGTCCCCTGGACTGCAAGGTGACCAAACCGGTCAGTCCTAGAGGAGATCAACCCCAACTGATCTTTAGAAGGCCACATCCTGAAGTTGAAACTCAAGTACTTTGGCCACCTAATGAGAAGGAAGGACTCACTGGAGAAGAGCTTAATGCTGGGAAAGATGGAGGGAAAGAGAAGAAGGGGACGACAGAGAATGAGGTGACTGGATGGAGTCACAGAAGCAGCAGGCGTGAGCTTAAATGGACTCCAGAAGATGGTAGAGGACAGGAAGGCCTGGAGGAACATTGTCCATGGGGTCGCGATGGGTAAGACACGACTTCGCAACTAACAACACCAAAAATGGAAAAGACTTTTGTTGCACCAAAATGCACAAAGACAACCCATTCAAGTTATGCTTTTTTCTTCTTAATTCCAGTCATTACATTAGAAGTAAATCTTTCTCAGTGATAAATGAAATCTCTTTTGTTTTTTTAAAAAAGAGACATTTGAATTTGGATAAAGTTCTTGTGAGGAAGAGCTCAAAAGGGCAAGGAACCACTTTCACATTTGCTCTCTTCACCAGTGCAAAGTCTGGGAACACTATTTGTAACGTAGAAGAGCAAAGAAGAAGAGTATCATTGCTGACCCAGAGCTGGGACACCACACCTGGATGCATCTCAGTAATTGGTTAGAAGTACATCTTAATAAGGGATGCACAAGCATGGACAAATGCATTTATGGTCCCAATATCTGCAGGCAGATCCACATAGAAAACTCACTAGGTACCTTAGCACAGCGGTATCCAATGACTTGATATTGGTCCCAATCAGACATACGTTCAATTGAGCCTGCAATGCTGGACATGTTGATAACAGCCGCCTTGCTGCTCCTCAGCCCTTGACATGGGCTTCTCCGGGCTGCCATCTTCAGCAGGGGTAGGAAGGCCTTGTAGAGAGAAGAAAAGAGAGAAGGAGCTGCAGTCATGTCTAGAGAAAGGAACTGTGCAATGGCAGGAAAAGGTCTTCTGGCACCTGCTGCAAGGGGACCTTCATAGAGTCATCCAGACCACACCCAGGAAAAGTGCTGTGTTCCAACTCTCCCTAACAAAACCCCACACCCCTAATGTTTCCACCTGCTCCCAAATCACTGTACAATGTCTACTTTGTTGTTTTGAGCATTACAGTATTACCGTACTCCCAATTAAAGCAGTCTTCCTTGCATTGAAAGGTGTTTTGTTCAGAAAACAAACCTGACTCATCAGCAGTGGGCCGATGGTATTGACAGAATAAACTCTCATCATATCTTTGGCATTTTCTGTTTGCAGATCGTTGAAGTTCCCAGTGCCAGCATTGTTGTACAGGATGGTCAGCCCACCTTCTCCAACACACTTCTGCACTTCTTTCAGAGCGGCCTGGATGCTTTCAGGTTTAGTAACATCTAAGGAAAAGCTACGTCATTAAAAACGTCAGTGACCTTCAGTTTCAGAATTGCAAAGGATGAATTTCCTGAAACAACAGTCTCCTCCCTTCTCAAAGCAGAGAAAGCAGGGAGTTACTTTAGGTCAGACGCTCATGAATGGTGCTTTATCTGACTCTCACCTCTTGGAAGGAGGAGCAGCTTGTCTATTTTTAACTGGGTGTGTGTGTGTCACAAAACAATCTACCCCAACTCAAAAAACCCCAACCACAAACACCAACAAATATGTTTACTGATCAATCAGCTGACCATATCAACAATATATGAATGGGATGAATTCAACACCAAAGCTGCAGAGTCTTTCTTCAAATGGAACACTCTGGAACCACAGATACGTCCCAGGATACCTCGTTGTTCAAAACGTTTTCCGGAGAAAGCTATTCTAACATGTGGAGGCATGTAAGTTAAATTCTTTTCTCTTTGGGAAATGGACTTTCGTGAAGCCAACCAATGATGTTATAGCTTTGGTTAGTTCTGAGGATAACTTTGAATTTTGTTGCCTGTTGTACCAAATTTGCCCCATTTTCACATGGCCTTGAAACTCACCTAATTGCAAGACCACTAGATTCGGATATTTGTAAGCCAGCTCTCTTAGCTCCTGGAGGAAAAAAAAAAGATGATAATTTTTCTGTGCATTAAAACTCACAGACAATGAGACAGTCAGATGGATGTCGATGAGGACAATCTCAAAAGCAAGAGCAAGCAGGAAAAGTGTGCAATTTGTCCTTCATTAGACGTCATTTCAATCTCCATTCTACACAATAACTATTGTACCCCATTGTCCGGCTAGGTGAACTGATTCTTACCTTACTTTTCTCTGCCTCCATATCCCAAGTTGTAGCAAAGACCCATTTTGGTGGACAGGGCAGCTCCAGAAATCTCTTTACCAGACCCAGACCGAGACCCCGACTGGATCCTGTCACCAGAACGCTGAAAACACAGAAATCAACTGGCTCTGCCATTCATCTTCAGGACTGCAGCTTCTGCTTCCAACCTGTTCAAACATGTGTGTCGAATCGCTCTTCTCATTATGGGGAGCAACCTTATAAGGAACAGACAACACCCACCTTTAGATCTTCCAAGGAACATTATTTATTTATTATCAGATTTGTTTGCTGCCAACTTCCACCACAATTAACTTATTAAAAAAACGCCAGATTACTTGCTACAGCTGAAGGAACATTCAGGATGGCTGGAAGGCAAGTTGCTGCTCCCTACAATTTGTCTGTGGTTTACTTGCGTCCCCAACTGTAATATACTGTACTTTATAGGACAGCCCTATCCCTGAATTCATCACTGGAAAAAAAGGGGAGATGAGCATGCCTTGCCTTACATGTCATTCTTCATGTTAAAGTCGGTCTGAACCTAGACATGGCACATCCACTCTTTTCATGGCCTTACCCTCTTCCACTGGAAAGTGCCACCAAGAAACTGAATTACCTAAGAAGCTATCGGCCCTTCAGAGTAGACCAGACAAGAAACACAAAGCATGTGTTATGCCTTCTCTGATCTTATCTTTCTCTAGGCAGCATTTCTCCCCACCCACCCACCCGCCCACTCCCACCCCCCAGAAAGAGTAGCAGCTCATTGCTTACACGGCCTTCATCACTTCAGGTACTGTATCTAGTTGGATTTGCCTCATGAGATCTACAACAATGGAGAAATACTGAATCACCCGCCATGGAAGAATGGATTATGAAAATGGCAGAAATAGCACTGCTGACCTATTTGGACATGGACATAACGGCAAGTATTTTTATAAAAGACTGGAAACCTCGTAGACCTCTTTCTGAAAATGGAAAAATATGAAATGATGAGTTTTGGATTTCTGCAATTCCAACTAAAAAAGGATTGAATAAGAGAGATATGTGAGTAAGTGAGATAATAAATGTACGGTATATGCTTTATACACCTTTGAAGTCAATATTCCCAACCCTCCCAACATAAGTCAATTTTTTTTAAAAAAAAAACCTCCGAAAGCAAGAGTTATTACAGTTATTATATTAGTTATTACAGAAAACAGCCCTGCTTACTATAACTGAAGGAACGTGGAGGAAGACGAGCTACAGCCCAGCAATATTTGTGTATGATTTACTTGCATCTTCTGCTGCAACACAGTTGATGGGACAGTCCTATTCCTGAATTCATCACTGGAAAAAGGATGGGTAAAGCATGGCTTGCCTTAAATCAACGGTCTCCAATCTTTCCGGCTTAGCTGACCAGTGTAGAGAAGAGGGGATTGTTTCACGCGCATGCTGTTTTCACAAATGCAGCTCACCAACCACTTCCGCAGCCCGGTTGTAAATGGGCTGGGCTCCGGGCTGCGGACCGGGGGTTAGGGACCCCTGTCTTCAATGTCATACTTCATGTCATAGCCAATTTGAATCCAGAGGTTGTGGCACATCCACTCTTTTCATGGCCTTCCGCTCTTCCGTTGCTTACACGGCCTTTACCACTTCAGGTACAGATATATGTGTGGATTCACCAAGATTACGATATGGACAATGATGGAGAAATATTGGAACAGCCTCAAGGGAGGAATGGATTACGAAACTGGCAGAACTGGCACCACTGATCTATTTGGACAGGGACAAAGAAGGGAATTTTGTAATATCAAAGAGGATGGATGGAAAATTGAGTTTGTTGAAAACTGGAATACAAGGTTGGAACTTGCTTATCTTTTCTGATTCTCGTTTCTTAAATTATCTTTCTTTTTTTTCCCCTCTTATTGCTTGGCTTTCTTTTTCGTGTGTGTGTGTGTGTGTGTGTGTGTGTGTGTGTGTGTGTGTGTGTGTTATGTATTTTCATACTTTATACATCTTTGGAGTCAGTCTTCCCAACTTCCCTAATATTGGACAATTTCTTTTTTTAAAAAAAAAAAACCTTTTGAAAGAAACAGAAAAGAGAACCAAGATTGTTGTGACATTCAGTCGTTTATTGGAGGCTCCATTGCCTCTCATTCTATAAAGGGTGAGACCGATAGATCACCAGGGAATTGGGCGACCCAACCAATCCAGAAAGGTCCCGTTGTCCTCTTCACAAAGCTTGGACAGCACCGTCATGATGCCTTGCGTGCTCTCTTCCACGCTGATTTCCGGCTGCCGCAAAAAAAATCCCATGAGGTTTAAATAATTGATCCTGCCCAATCCTGAACCCTCACCTAAGCAGATCAGCAGAATGCAGTTGGATCTCTTGATCATAAATGTTCAATATCAAAAGAGATGGATTTGTATTAAGCGGGCCAATCTCATTTTGGTTTACAAAGGTATACGAGGCCAGCCCCTGTGAAGGGCGATGGTGCAAGACATTATGAACATCCCTAAATAGGTTACTAAATGGGTTAGGTTAATCATGGATGAGTATAGCTTGGAAGTGCAGCAGTGAATAAACAAAATTACTTCTAATATTTGCGAAGCGGAACTCTTATTATTTGCTTTAGTATGTGAACCTTCTCCCTTTCCCAATTAAATGGGTGGACCCTGCTTGGCCTACTGCACATGAGATGGACCGAATCCTTGTCATTTCATATATAAGGACATGCTTTCCTGCAGACATAGTGCTCTGCAAATAGAGAGAATCACCAATAAAAGAGATCCAGACATGAGAAGGTCAGATTTAGTAGATTTCCTTTTAAGAAGAAATGGATTTTAACTTTTTTACAGTTAAGTTTGTTCTGCTTCTTCAGTTTCTTCAGCTACAATTTCCATTTCCTGGTTGTTTTTATAACTTATTCAATGTTTTATTTAAATAATAGCATAGCCTTAACAGAAAATATTTGATATACCCTATTTTTATGCTAGCACATTATTTTATCAAACAAGACAATAAAAACCAAATAATCAGAATACTAAAACTTTCACTGACTTATATCAGATAATTCATATGCCATAGTTTATCTTTGGGAATACATATATATATCTGAATACATAGAAATGTGTTATATCATTTCCTACATCAAAAATACAACCTTACATCTGGATTATCTTTAGTATTAACTGAGCCAGGATGGATGGCGACACTCATAATCCCATCGGCTGGATACTCAAGAGACTGGCACTTGGTGAGCATGTTTAGAGCAGCCTGCATTGTTGAAAAAAAGAGGTCTGAGGGTACAATAAATTAAAGAGAAAAAGGAAGAAAAACATAAAGATAAATAGTGCATAACAGGAAATTGTTACATGGGGCTGGCAGGGCCTATGGATTATACCAGAATTGAACTAAAAAAATTATTTGTAGATACAAAAGCAAAGAAATGTGTACTTTAATTATTTTGCATCTCATGCCAGTGAAAATGTGTGTCAGGGTCTATTTAATAACCTAGCCGGCCTGTCAAAACAATATCCCATCAAACAATTGGGTGTTTTGCAAATAAGAAGCATTTGTATCTACGCAAGATAACAATTCCCACCGATATTGGTTTTGTTCTGTTTTCCTGATGACATTTTCACTTTTCCACATAAATAAAAATGGCTGAGCACCAAAGAATTGAGGCCTTTGAACCATGGTGCCGAAGAAGACTCCTGCGAGTCTCCTTGACTGCAAGGCGATCAAACCGGTCAGTCCTAGAGGAGATCAACCCCAACTGCTCTTTAGAAGGCCAGATCCTGAAGTTGAAAATCAGGTACTTTGGCCACCTAATGAGAAGGAAGGACTCACTGGAGAAGAGCCTAATGCTGGGAAAGATTGAGGGCAAGAGAAGAAGGGGACGACAGAGAATGAGGTGGCTGGATGGAGTCACTGAAGCAGTAGGCGTGAGCTTAAATGGACTCTAGAAGATGGTAGAGGACAGGAAGGCCTGGAGGAACATTGTCCATGGGGTCGCGATGGGTCAGACACGACTTCGCAACTAACAACAACAAAAATGGAAAAGACTTTTGTTGCACCAAAATGCACAAAGACAACCCATTCAAGTTATGCTTTTTTCTTCTTAATTCCAGTCAATACATTAGAAGTAAATCTTTCTCAATGGGAAATGAAATCTCTTTTGTCTTTTAAAAAAGAGACATTTGAATTTTGGATAAGGTTCTTGTGAGGAAGACCTCAAAAGGGCAAGGAGCCACTTCCACATTTGCTCTCTTCACCAGTGCAAAGTCTGGGAACACTATTTGTAACGTAGAAGAGCAAAAAAGAAAAGCATCATTGCTGACCCAGAACTGGGACACCACACCTGGATGCATCTCAGTAATTGGTTAGAAGTACATCTTAATAAGGGATGCACAAGCACGGACAAATGCATTTATGGTCCCAATATCTGCAGGCAGATCCACATAGAAAACTCACTAGGTACCTTAGCACAGCGGTATCCAATTAGTGGATATTGGTCCCAATAAGCCACAAGTTCAATTGAGCCTCCATTGCTGGACATGTTGATAACAGCCGCCTTGCTGCTCCTCAGCCCTTGACATGGGCTTCTCCGGGCTGCCATCTTCAGCAGGGGTAGGAAGGCCTTGTAGAGAGAAGAAAAGAGAGAAGGAGCTGCAGTCATGTCTAGAGAAAGGAACTGTGCAATGGCAGGAAAAGGTCTTCTGGCACCTGCTGCAAGGGGACCTTCATAGAGCCATCCAGACCACACCCAGGAAAAGTGCTGTGTTCCAACACTCCCTAACAAAACCCCACACCCCTAATGGTTCCACCTGCTCCCAAATCACTGTACAATGTCTACCTTGTTGTTTTGAGCATTACAGTATTACCGTACTCCCAATTAAAGCAGTCTTCCTTCCACTGAAAGGTGTTTTGTTCATAAAACAAACCTGACTCATTTGTAGTGTACCAATGGTATCGACAGAATAAACTCTCATCATATCTTTGGCATTTTCTGTTTGCAGATCGTTGAAGGACCAAGTGCCAGCATTGTTGTACAGGATGGTCAGCCCACCTTCTCCAACACACTTCTGCACTTCTTTCAGAGCGGCCTGGATGCTTTCAGGTTTAGTAACATCTAAGGAAAAGCAACGTTATTAAAAACGTCAGGAAACTTCAGTTTCAGAATTGCAAAGGCTGAATTTCCTGAAACCACAGGAAATTTGTGCAACTAACCATCTTCTGGAATAGCAGCCAGACAGCTTCATCCCCCACAGTTGAGGGCCTGGAGACTATCAGCAACTATACAGGAAGGCATGGCGTAAAAGCAAGAACGTTTCTGATCACACAAGTTGACCTAGTCGCTCTGCTCTGAACTGACTCCCACATAGAGCTAAAGTTACACATTATGCCCAAGTCATGATTGTATAACCCAAACCTATTGCATAAAGTCACAACTGATTCTGTTTCTACAACACTCAAACCCAGACCAACAAATGAGTCAACTGCATTGAGATGGGCAGCTGTAGAAATTGAATAAAATAATTAAAATACAAAGTTACACATGAGGTTTTCCTGATAACTCTGTAAATTAATATAAAGTTTGCCTAATAATATAGGCCAGGGGTAGGCAACCTTGGCTCTTTTGTGACTTGTGGACTTCAACTCCCAGAATTCCTGAGCCGGCATGGCTCAGCTTAGAAACCTCTCCCTTTCCCCTCAGCATGGCTGTCTCAGGAATTCTGGGAGTTGAAGTCCACGAGTCATAAAAGAGCCAAGATTGCCTACCACTGATCTAGGGCAATCTGTCAGGGCTATAAAGAGATTCCATCAATTTATTTACTATTGGAATAATTGGGAGTTCAGTTCTGGGAGCTAAATCCACATTATCTTAAAGCTGGTAATTTTGAAAAACATCGCTACAGTCTCCTCCCTTCTCAAAACAGAGAAAGCAGGGAGTTACTTTAGGTCAGACGCTCATGAATGGTGCTTTATCTGACTCCCACCTCTTGGAAGGAGGAGCAGCTTGTCTATTTTTAACTGGGTGTGTGTGTGTGTCGCAAAACAATCTACCCCAACTCAAAGAAACCCAACCACAACCAACAAATAAGTTTACTGATCAATCAGCTGACCATATCAACAATATATGAATGTGATGAATTCAACACCAAAGCTGCAGAGTCTTTCTTCAAATGGAACACTCTGGAACCACAGATACGTCCCAGGATACCTCATTGTTCAAAACGTTCTCCGGAGAAAGCTATTCTAACATGCGGAGGCATGTAAGTTAAATTCTTTTCTCTCTGGGAAATTGACTTTCATAAAGCCAACCAATGATGTTATAGCTTTGGTTAGTTCTGAGGATAACTGAATTTTGTTGCTCTGGACATGCCTATCGTACCAAATTTGCCCCATGTTCACATGGCGTTGAAACTCACCTAATTGCAAGACCACTAGATTCAGATATTTGCAAGCCAGCTCTCTTAGCTCCTGGAGGAAAAAAAAAAGATCATAATTTTTCTGTGTGTTAAAACTCACAGACAATGAGACAGTGAGCTGGATGTCAAAGAGGACAATCTCAAAAGCAAGCAGGAAAAGTATGCAATTTCTCCTTCATTAGACATGCAATATCTCTGACTGAACGAAACTTAAGAAACCACATTAAGGCCTAAGACAAGGTGGGATAATACTCCATTCAACTTAACCCAACCAGATATTGCTTCCTCCAAACCTTCCACACTCTTGTGCCGTTTCAAAGCTTTTTAAGTGTAAGTTCTTATTATAAGAGTGCAGTCTGTCCATCAAGTGCCATTGTTGAAGACTAAGAGAGCTAATTATTGTAGGAAGCCATTTTGTTAATTTGACCAGGTGTAAATCTTGGCGATTGGCTCACACTCGAGTTCCCTCCTCTTTTGAGACAGGGTACACTTTTGGAATTTAGACTATTACGTTGTAAAAACTTGTCAGTGTTTATTTGGCCAATTAGGACCAATATACCCCTTTAGTGGGAAGCAAATTGATCTACTCACATTTTGTTTTGTACGAATACAATGCATTAAGCAGAGTATTTATGGGGTGGAAGTAAAGGGGGCTTGAAAAGATAAAAACAAATTAGAGAGATGCCATGAGTTGTATTGATGTGAATTACATTTAATTAAATCTTGTTTTTACAGTCTCACCTCTTTCGCTATGCCTTAATTTATTTTGCTTCCTACTTTGATCTGCTTATTCTATTCCTCTGCTTTGAATGGCATTGTGTGTCTTAAAAAATGTTTTTTGCCTGAATATAAGAAAAAGTATGTTATAGAGAAGAACAGGGATTATACAGTCAAAAGGGGGTTAACACATAATAACTAAAGTCATTAAAATTTAGGAAAAAGGAAAAAGGAAAAGGGGAATACTATATTGTTTAAACAGAATGAACTCAAGCTGCATTTTACTTAGCACTGCTTGCTGCAAAAGGAAAGAATAAAATTGTTGTGTATATGTATTGGTTCAGAATATTCCTGGGGTACTCAAAATGCAACATTCAGACTCAGTCCAACTTCTAAACCACGATGCCCAAGCCATCCTATACTAATTCCATCAAAGCCATAATATCCAATATTAACAGCGTATTTCCATTCTTACCTTGTTGTCTTCTCCCTCCAGGTCAAGAGTTGTAGCAAAGACCCATTTGGGTGGACAGGGTAGCTCCAGAAATCTCTTTACCAGACCCAGACCCAGACCCCGATTGGATCCTGTCACCAGAACGCTGAAAACACAGAAATCAACTGGCTTTGCCATTCTTCTTCAGGAGTGCAGCTTCTGCTTCCAACCGGTTCAGATGTGTGTGTCGAATGGCTCTTCT
>NW_015386903.1:392563-395697 GCF_001527695.2 Protobothrops mucrosquamatus
GTCAAGAGTTGTAGCAAAGACCCATTTGGGTGGACAGGGTAGCTCCAGAAATCTCTTTACCAGACCCAGACCCAGACCCCGATTGGATCCTGTCACCAGAACGCTGAAAACACAGAAATCAACTGGCTTTGCCATTCTTCTTCAGGAGTGCAGCTTCTGCTTCCAACCGGTTCAGATGTGTGTGTCGAATGGCTCTTCTCATTATGGGGAGCAACTTTATAAGGAACAGACAACACCCACCTTTAGATCTTCCAAGGAATATTATCTATTTATTATCAGATTTGTTTGCTGCCAACTTCCACCACAATCAACTTATTAAAAAAACGCCAGATTACTTGCTACAGTTGAAGGAACATTCAGGATGGCTGGAAGGCACGTTGCTGCTCCCTACAATTTGTCTGTGGTTTACTTGCATCCCCAACTGTAATATACTGTACTTTATAGGACAGCCCTGTCCCTGAATTCATCACTGGAAAAAAAAAGGGGAGATGAGCATGCCTTGCCTTACATGTCATTCTTCATGTTAAAGTCGGTCTGAACCAAGACATGGCACATCCACTCTTTTCATGGCCTTACTCTCTTCCACTGGAAAGTGCCACCAAGAAACTGAATTACCTAAGAAGCTATCGGCCCTTCAGAGCAGACCAGACAAGAAACACAAAGCTAGATTCGGATATTTGCAAGCCAGCTCTCTTAGCTCCTGGAGGAAAAAAAAAAGATTGTAATTTTTCTGTGCATTAAAACTCACAGACAATGAGACAGTCAGATGGATGTCGACGAGGACAATCTCAAAAGCAAGAGCAAGCAGGACAACCCATAGGTTTCTCCTTCATTAGACGTCATTTTCTCCTTCATTAGACGTCATTTCAATCTCCATTCAACACAATAACTATTGTAGCCCATTCTCCTGCTAGGTGAACTGATTCTTACCTTACTTTTCTCTGCCTCCATATCCCAAGTTGTAGCAAAGACCCATTTGGGTGGACAGGGCAGCTCCAGAAATCTCTTTACCAGACCCAGACCGATCCCCCGATTGGATCCTGTCACCAGAACGCTGAAAACCCAGAAATCAACTGGCTTTGCCATTCTTCTTCAGGAGTGCAGCTTCTGCTTCCAACCGGTTCAGATGTGTGTGTCGAATGGCTCTTCTCATTATGGGGAGCAACTTTATAAGGAACAGACAACACCCACCTTTAGATCTTCCAAGGAACATTATTTATGTATTATCAAATCTGTTTGCTGCCAACTCCCACCACAATTAACTTATTAAAAAAAACGCCAGATTGCTTGCTACAGCTGAAGGAGCATTCAGGATGGCTGGAAGGCACGTTGCTGCTCTCTACAATTTGTCTGTGGTTTACTTGCGTCCCCAACTGCAAAACACTGTACTTTATAGGACAGCCCTATCCCTCAATTCATCACTGGAAAAAAAAGGGTAGATGAGCATGCCTTGCCTTACATGTCATTCTTCATGTTAAAGTCTGTCTGAACCAAGACATGGCACATCCACTCTTTTCATAGCTTTACCCTCTTCCACTGGAAAGTGCCACCAAGAAACTGAATTACCTAAGAAGCTATCGGCCCTTCAGAGCAGACCAGACAAGAAACACAAAGCATGTGTGTTATGCCTTCTCCGATCTTATCTTTCTCTAGGCAGCATTTCTCTCCCCCCCCCCCCGGGAAAGAGTAGCAGCTCATTGCTTACATGGCCTTCATCACTTCAGGTACTGTATCTAGGTGGATTTGCCTCATGAGATCTACAATGATGGAGAAATACTGAATCACCCGCCATGGAAGATTGGATTGTGAAAATGGCAGAAATAGCACTGCTGACCTATTTGGACAGGGACAAAACAGCAAGTATTTTTATAAAAGACTGGAAACCTCGTAGACCTCTTTCTGGAAATGAAAAAATATGAAATGATGAGTTTTGGATTTCTGCAATTCCAACTGAAAAAGGATTGAATAAGAGAGATATGTGAGTATGTGAGATAATAAATGTATGTGTTTTATACACCTTTGAAGTCAATATTCCCAACTTTCCCAATATAAGTCAATCTTTTTTTAAAAACACAAACAAACCCGAAAGCAAGAGTTATTACAGTTATTACATTAGTTATTACAGAAAACAGCCCTGCTTACTATAACTGAAGGAACGTTGAGGAAGACGAGCTACAGCCCAGCAATATTTGTGTATGATTTACTTGCATCTTCTGCTGCAACATAGTTGATGGGACAGTCCTATTCCTGAATTCATCACTGGAAAAAGGATGGCTAAAGCATGCCTTGCCTTAAATCAGCGGTCTCCAATCTTTCCGGCTTGGCTGACCAGTGTAGGGAAGAGGGGATTGTTTCACGCGCATGCTGTTTTCACAAATGCAGCTCACCAACCACTTCCGCAGCCCGGTTGCAAATGGGCTGGGCTCTGGGCTGCGGACCGGGGGTTGGGGACCCCTGCCTTCAATGTCATACTTCATGTCATAGCCAATTTGAATCCAGAGGTTGTGGCATATCCACTCTTTTCATGGCCTTCCGCTCTTCCGTTGCTTACACGGCCTTTACCACTTCAGGTACAGATATATGTGTGGATTCACCAAGATTATGATATGGACAAGGATGGAGAAATATTGGAACAGCCTCAATGGAGGAATGGATTATGAAACTGGCAGAACTGGCACCACTGATCTATTTGGACAGGGACAAAGAAGGGAATTTTGTAATATCGAAGAGGGTGGATGGAAAATTGAGTTTGTTGAAAACTGGAATACAAGGATGGAACTTGTTTATCTTTTCTGATTCTCGTTTCTTAAATTATCTTTCTTTTTTTCCCCCTCTTATTGCTTGGCTTTCTTTTTCGTGTGTGTGTGTGTGTGTGTTATGTATTTTCATACTTTATACATCTTTGGAGTCAGTCTTCCCAACTTCCCTAATATTGGACAATTTTTTAAAAAAAAACCTTTTGAAAGAAACAGAAAAGAGAACCAAGATTTTTGTGACATTCACTCATTTATTGGAGGCTCCATCGCCTCTCATTCTATTAAGGGTGAGAGCAATAGATCACCAGGGAACTGGGCGACCCAACCAATCCAGAAAGGTCCCGTTGTCCTCTTCACAAAGCTTGGACAGCACCGTCA
>NW_015386903.1:398079-410810 GCF_001527695.2 Protobothrops mucrosquamatus
AATATTTGCAAAGCGGAACTCTTATTATTTGCTTTAGTATGTGAACCTTCTCCCTTTCCCAATTAAATGGGTGGACCCTGCTTGGCCTACTGCACATGAGATGGACCGAATCCTTGTCATTTCATATATAAGGACATGCTTTCCTGCAGACATAGTGCTCTGCAAATAGAGAGAATCACCAATAAAGGAGATCCAGACACGAGAAGGTCAGATTTAGTAGATTTCCTTTTAAGAAGAAATGGATTTTAACTTTTTTAAGGTTACGTTTGTTCTGCTTGTTCAGTTTGTTCAGCTAAAATTTCCATTTCCTGGTTGTTTTTATAACTTATTCAATGTTTTATTTAAATAGTAGCATAGCCTTAACAGAAAATATTTGATATACTCTATTTTTATACTAGCACATTATTTTATCAAACAAGACAATAAAAACCAAATAATCAGAATACTAAAACTTTCACTGACTTATATCAGATAATTCATATGCCATAGTTTATCTTTGGGAATACATACATACATACATACATACATACATACATACATACATACATACATACATACATCTGAATACATAGAAATGTGATATATCTTTTCCCACATCAAAAAAAAACAACCTTACAATTGGGTTATAAGCAGTTTTAACTGCGCCAGGATGGATGGAAACACTCATAATCCCATCGGCTGGATACGCAAGAGACTGGCACTTGGTGAGCATGTTTAGAGCAGCCTGCATTGTTGAAAAAAAAGAGGTCTGAGGGTACAATAAATTAAAGAGAAAAAGGAAGAAAAACATAAAGATAAATAGTGCATAACAGGAAATTGTTACATGGTGCTGACAAGGCCTATGAATTACACCAGAATTGAACTAAAAAATTATTTGTAGATACAAAAGCAAAGAAATGTGTATTTTAATTATTTTGCATCTCATGCCAGTGAAAATGTGTGTTGGGGTCTATTTAATAACCTAGCCGGCCTGTCAAAACAATATCCCATCAAACAGTTGGTTTTTTTGCAAATAAGAAGCATTTGTATCTATGCAAGGTAACAATTCCCACCGATATTGGTTTTGTTCTGGTTTCCTGATGACATTTATACTTTTCCACAGAAATAAAAATGGCTGAGCACCAAAGAATTGAGGCCTTTGAACTATGGTGCTGGAGAAGACTGCTGCGAGTTCCCTGGACTGCAAGGCGATCAAACCGGTCAGTCCTAGAGGAGATCGACCCTGACTGCTCTTTAGAAGGCCAGATCCTGAAATTGAAACTCAAGTACTTTGGCCACCTAATGAGAAGGAAGGACTCACTGGAGAAGAGCCTGATGCTGGGAAAGATCGAGGGCAATAGAAGAAGGAGACGACAGAGAATGAGGTGGCTGGATGGAGTCACTGAAGCAGCAGGCGTCAGCTTCAATGGACTCCAGAAGATGGTAGAGGACAGGAAGGCCTGGAAGAACATTGTCCTTGGGGTCACAATCGGCGAGACACGACTTCACAACAACAAAAATGGAAAAGACTTTTGTTGCACCAAAAAGCACAAGTTATGCTTTTTTCTTCTTAATTCCAGTCATTACATTAGAAGTAAATCTTTCTCAGTGGTAAATGAAATCTCTTTTGTCTTTTAAAAAGGAGACATTTGAATTTGGATAAGGTTCTTGTGAGGAAGACCTCAAAAGGGCAAGGAACCACTTTCACTTCTTCACCAGTGCAAAGTCTGGGAACACTATTTGTAATGTAGAAGAGCAAAGAAGAAGAGCATCATTGCTGACCCAGAGCTGGGACACCACACCTGGATGCATCTCAGTAATTGGTTAGAAGTACATCTTAATAAGGGATGCACAAGCACGGACAAATGCATTTATGGTCCCAATATCTGCAGGCAGATACATATAGAAAACTCACTAGGTACCTTAGCACAGCGGTATGCAATGACTTGATATTGGTCCCAATAAGCCACAAGTTCAATTGAGCCTGCAACGGTGGCCATGTTGATAACAGCGGCCTTGCTGCTACTCAGCCCTTGACATGGGCTTCTCCGGGCTGCCATCTTCAGCAGGGGTAGGAAGGCCTTGTAGAGAGAAGAAAAGAGAGAAGGAGCTGCAGTCATGTCTAGAGAAAGGAACTGTGCAATGGCAGGAAAAGGTCTTCTGGCACCTGCTGCAAGGGGACCTTCATAGAGCCATCCAGACCACACCCAGGAAAAGTGCTGTGTTCCAACACTCCCTAACAAAACCCCACACCCCTAATGGTTCCACTTGCTCCCAAATCACTGTACAATGTCTACTTTGTTGTTTTGAGCATTACAGTATTACCGTACTCCCAATTAAAGCATTGAAAGGTGTTTTGTTCATAAAACAAACCTGACTCATTCGTAGTGCACCAATGGTATCGACAGAATAAACTTCCATCATATCTTTGGCATTTGCTGTTTGCAGATCGTTTAGGTCCCAAATGCCAGCATTGTTGTACAGGATGGTCAGCCCATCTTCTCCAACATGCTTCAGCACTTCTTTCAGAGCGGCCTGGATGCTTTCAGGTTTAGTGACATCTAAGGAAAAGCAACATTATTAAAAAGGTCAGCAACCTTCAGATTCAGAATTGCAAAGGATGAATTTCCTGAAACCACAGGAAATTTGTGCAACTAACCATCTTCTGGAATAGCAGCCAGACAGCTTCATCCCCCACAGTTGAGGGCCTGGAGAATATCAGCAGCTATACAGGAAGGCATGGCGTAAAAGCAAGAACGTTTCTGATCACACAAGTTGACCTAGTCGCTCTGCTCTGAACTGACTCCCACATAGAGCTAAAGTTACACATTATGCCCAAGTCATGACTGTATAACCCAAACCTATTGCATAAAGTCACAACTGATTCTGTTTCTACAACACTCAAACCCAGATCAACAAATGAGTCAACTGCATTGAGATGGGCAGCTGTAGAAATTGAATAAAATAGTTAAAATACAAAGTTACACATGAGGTCTTCCTGATAACTCTGTGAACTAATATAAAGTTTGCCTAATAATCTAGGCCAGGGGTAGGCAACCTTGGCTCTTTTGTGACTTGTGGACTTCAACTCCCAGAATTCCTGAGCCAGCATGGCTCAGCTTGGAAACCTCTCCCTTTCCCCTCAGGAATTCTGGGAGTTGAAGTCCACAAGTCATAAAAGAGCCAAGGCTGCCTACCCCGATCTAGGTTAATCTGTCAGGGCTATAAAGAGATTCCATCAATTTATTGACTCTTGGAATAGTTTGGAATTCGGTTCTGGATGTTAAATCCACATTATCTTAAAGCTGGTAATTTTGAAAAACATCGCTACAGTCTCCTCCCTTCTCAAAGCAGAGAAAGCAGGGAGTTACTTTAGGTCAGAAGCTGGTGAATGGTGCTTTATCTGACTCCCACCTCTTGGAAGGAGGAGCAGCTTGTCTATTTTTAAGTGTGTGTGTGTGTGTGGTGTGTGTGTGTGTGTGACAAAACAATCTACCCCCACTCAACATATTGATCAATCAGCTGACCATATCAACAATATATGAATGGGATGAATTTAACACCAAAGCTGCAGAGTCTTTCTTCGAATGGAACACTCTGGAACCACAGATACGTCCCAGGATACCTCGTTGTTCAAAACGTTCTCCGGAGAAAGCAAGTCTAACATGTGGAGGCATGTAAGTTAAATTCTTTTCTCTCTGGGAAATTGACTTTCATGAACCCAACCAATGATGTTATAGCTTTGGTTAGTTCTGAGGATAACTTTGAATTTTGTTGCTCTGGACATGCCTGTCATACCAAATTTGCCCCATTTTCATATGGCCTTGGAACTCACCTAATTGCAAGACCACTAGATTCGGACATTTGCGAGCCATCTCTCTTAGCTCCTGGAGGAAAAAAAAAAGATTGTAATTTTTCTGTGCATTAAAACTCACAGACAATGAGACAGTCAGCTGGATGTCGATGAGGACAATCTCAAAAAGCAAGAGGAAGCAGGACAACCCATAAGTTTCTCCTTCATTAGACGTCATTTTCTCCTTCCTTAGACGTCATTTCAATCTCCATTCAACACAATAACTATTGTAGCCCATTGTCCTGCTAGGTGAACTGATTCTTACCTTACTTTTCTCTGCCTCCATGTCCCGAGTTGTAGCAAAGACCCATTTGGGTGGACAGGGCAGCTCCAGAAATCTCTTTACCAGACCCAGACCGAGACCCCGATTGGATCCTGTCACCAGAACGCTGAAAACACAGAAATCAACTGGCTTTGCCATTCTTCTTCAGGACTGCAGCTTCTGCTTCCAACCGGTTCAAATGTGTGTGTCGAATGGCTCTTCTCATTATGGGGAGCAACTTTATAAGGAGCAGACAACACCCACCTTTAGATCTTCCAAGGAACATTATCTATTTATTATCAAATTTGTTTGCTGCCAACTCCCACCACAATTAACTTATTTTAAAAAAACGCCAGATTGCTTGCTACAGCTGAAGGAGCATTCAGGATGGCTGGAAGGCAAGTTGCTGCTCCCTACAATTTGTCTGTGGTTTACTTGCATCCCCAACTGTAATATACTGTACTTTATAGGACAGCCCTATTCCTGAATTCATCACTGGAAAAAAAGGGTAGATGAGCATGCCTTGCCTTACATGTCATTCTTCATGTTAAAGTCTGTCTGAACCAAGACATGGCACATCCACTCTTTTCATGGCCTTACTCTCTTCCACTGGAAAGTGCCACCAAGAAACTGAATTACCTAAGAAGCTATCGGCCCTTCAGAGCAGACCAGACCAGACAAGAAACACAAAGCTAGATTCGGACATTTGCAAGCCAGCTCTCTTAGGTCCTGGAGGAAAAAAAAAAGATTGTAATTTTTCTGTGCATTAAAACTCACAGACAATTAGACAGCTGGATGTGGAAGAGGACAATCTCAAAAGCAAGAGCAAGCAGGAAAAGTATGCAATTTCTCCTTCATTAGACGTGCAATATCTCTGACTGAACGAAACTTAAGAAACCACATTAAGGCTTAAGGCAAGATGTGATAACACTCCATTCAACTTAACCCCAACCATATATTGCTTCCTCCACACTTTCTCCACTCTTGTGCTGAGTCAAAGCTTGTTAAGTGGAAACCTTTACATATGGAGACAGTCTGTCCAGCAAGTGCCATTGCTGAAGACTAAGGGAGCTAATTAAGGAAGGAAGAAGCTCTTTTGTTAATTGTTTGGGTTCAATACAAGTATAAATCTTGATGAAGGGCTTAGCACCAGAGTCCCCACCTCTTTGGAAATATTGGGCACATCTGGAATTCTGCAATCTTATCTTGTAGAATCTGGTCAATTAGAGCCAAAACACCCCTTCAGTGGGAAGTAAATTGAATTACTCACATTTTGCTTTCTAGGAAAACAGTACAAGTAGCAGAGTATTTATGGGATGGAAGTAAAGGGGGCATGCAAGGGTAAAAAAAAAAATCCTAAAGAGGTGTCATGAATTTTATTGATGTGAATTAGATTTAATTATATTTTCTACTCACTGTCTCTCCTCTTGCACTATGCCTTAATTTATTTTACTTGCTACCTTCTTCTGTTTTTTTTTCCTATTCCTCTACCTCGAATGACATTGCTTTTTAGGAAAAAAAAATCTTTTTGGTTGATATAAGAAAAACAAAGTATGCTGTAGAGAAAAAAGGTGTGTTTTTTTGTTGG
This sequence comes from Protobothrops mucrosquamatus, assembly GCF_001527695.2. Classification (NCBI taxonomy): domain Eukaryota; kingdom Metazoa; phylum Chordata; class Lepidosauria; order Squamata; family Viperidae; genus Protobothrops; species Protobothrops mucrosquamatus. The sequence goes on from NW_015386903.1 coordinate 403,762, forward strand.
CTATAAGAAAAAAGAAAGCATGCAATGCTAAAGGGAAAAACACAATTATACAGCCCAAAAGAAGTTAATATATAGTAAATAAAGTCAATACAATTTAAGCAAAGGGAAAAAAGAAAAGGGGAACTCATGTTATTTAAATAGAACAAATGCAATCTGCAGCTTAGGAAGAATATAATTGGTATGTACTGTATGTAGTATGTATGTGGGTCAGAATATTCCTGGGGTGCTCAAAAATGCAAGCCTCAGTTCAACATCTTAACTACTATTTACCGCCTCATCCCTCTGTTAGCTGAGTTTAACTTGGTTTCTTCTCCCTCCAGATCAAGAGATGTAGCAAAGACCCATTTGGGTGGACAAGGCAGCTCCAGAAACCTCTTCACCAGACCCAGACCGATCCCTTGATTGGATCCTGTCACCAGGACGCTGAAAATGCAGAAATCAACTGGCTCTTCCATCTTCTTTAGGACTGCAGCTTCTGCTTCCAACCTGCTCAAATGTTGGTTTCAAATATGTCTTGTCACTAGGGGAGATAACAGTATAATGAACCGGCGACAGCCACCTTTAGTCCTTCTGAAAAACCTTACTAATAAATTTATTTGCTGCCAACTCTCAGCGATTCTGGCTGGCCTCCACAACTAATTTAGTTATTGCAGAAAGCAAAAGGAAGGCAAGCTACTGCCCTACAGGATATGTGCATGATTTACTTGCATCCACCGCTGTAATATACTTTATAGCTGGGGTCCCCAACCCCCAGTCCGTGGACCGGTACCGGGCCGCGGAGTGCCAGCAACCGGGCCGCACAAACAAGCAAAGCCCCATCTGTGGGATGCAGGCAGCATACAAAACCACGCCCCCTCTGGTCTGTGGAAAAACCTCTCTCCATGAAACCGGTCCCTGGTGCCCCAAAGGTTGAGGGCCTCTGTTTTATAGGACTCCTGTTCCTGAATTCATCACTGGTAAAAGGGTGGATATGCAGGCCTTGTCCTACATGTCATACTTCATGTCATGGCCAATCTGAACCCAGAAGTTGTGGCACATCCATTCTTTTCAAGGCCTTCCACTCTTCCACTGGAAAGTGTCACCAAGGAATTGGATTGCCTTAGAAGCTGTCAGCCCTTCCATGTAGTCCAGACTAGAAGCACAAAGCATGTTCTACGTCCTCTGATCTTACTTTTTGCTAGGAAGCATCATTCCACATACCATTCTATACAACCCTTTTCATTGGGTGAAAATAAGATCCTTTTTGCATGGCAGATATCTAATATGCAGATCTTCTTCCTGTCTTCCAAGGTCAGCCCTACATACCACCACACGACTTGACTTTGCTTGAAACATTGAGAAGGGACAAGGGAAGCCCCAGAGGCTGACAGTAGCATCCTTCTGGGATGGGCTCATAGTGATAACTAAAATGCAGATTCCCCTTCCATAGCTTGACCTTGAATGAACAGAGCAAGGCTCACCTCCCACTGCTCATTCTGATTCATCCAGTTGATTACCAGTTTGGTAGGAACATGAATGTTGAGCAGGGAAAGGAAAGGGTCAGCAGCTGAGTAGAAGTCCCATTATCCATTGGGATTTTCTAAACCAGCAGCAAATGGAAGGGAGGCCTTGAAAGTTGAAAATCTTGAAACATGGGAGTCTACTCGCTCCCTTAGTAATGGTTAGTAGATTCCTAGTCAGGGATTTGAGCTGGATCCAGTTAAACAGAGGGATCTAGGAATCCTAGTAGACAATCACTTAAGTATGAGCCAGCAGTGTGGTGCAGCTGCCAAAAAAGCCAATGTAGTCCTAGGTTGCATTAACAGAGGGATAGAATCAAGATCATATGGAGTGCTAATGCCACTTTATAATATCTTGGCAAGACCATGCTTGGAATACTGCATCCAGTTTTGGTCACCACGATGTAAAAAAGATGTTGAGATTCTAGAAAGAGTACAGAGAAGAGCAACAAAGATGATTAGGGGACTGGAGGCTAAAACATATGAAGAATGGTTGCAAGAATTGGTTATGTCTAGTCTAGTGAACAGAAAGACTATTTATAGACGTATATACTGAGAAGGTTAGATAAATAGAAGTATTAATGTAAGAGGAAATTAATCTTATTGTATATAATACAGATTGGGAAACATGGAGAGAGGAGTTGCTCGGACATTACCCCAGAATTGTATCTGAAGAGGGATGAGAGGGAAGAAAGGAGAGGAGAGAGAGAAAAGAGTAAAGGAGGGGAGAAGGAAGTAGGAAGGTTGGAGGAGAGAGTGGTGAAAGAGAAGAGGAGAGGAGAGGAAGAAGAGGGAAGTAGGGAAGAAAGAGAAGGAAGGGAGAAAGAAGGTAGAGAAGAAGGAGTGGGGATGCAGTGAAAGGGGAAATGGGCGAGCAACACCAAAAGTCATGTGTATGTATTTATTTCATTAAAAGTATCTTATATATAAGAATGTAAAAAGAATGTATGTTAATATTTGATAAATATCACAGTATATGTATGGGGGAGAGTTTGGAAAAATAAAAAAAAAGAAAAAAAAAAGAAAAAAGACTAGGGTGATATGATAGCAGTGTTTCAATATTTGAGGGGCTGCCACAAAGAAGAGGGGATCAACCTATTCTCCAAAGCAGCTGAAGGCAGGACAAAAACCAATGGATGGAAACTAATCAAGAAGAGAAGCAACTTAGAAATAAAGAGACATTTCCTGACAGTGAGAACAATTAAACAGTGGAACAGAAGTTGCCTTCAGAAGTTGTGGGTGCTTCAAAACTAGAGGTTTTAAAGAAGAGATTGGACAGCCATTTGTCTGAAATTACATAGGGTCTCCTGCTTGAGCTGGGGGGTGTTAGAAAGAGGAAGTTTTGACTTACAAATATTTTCTGGGGGGAATATGGCAACTCCCATTTATCTAACAGGCTATTAGCTAACAATACCATCTCCCCTTTTCTCTCCCTCTCTTTCTATCTTCTTTTTGAGTAAGATATGGTGTGGCTGTACAAGGAGTTGTTTGGGTATGTGTGTTGAAAAAAATATGTTCTAAAAAAATAGTTGAAATGGATAAACCATGCTCCTGGTTTGAGATATGGGGTTATCTTTATTTCACACATTGACATTGCATAGGTGACCCTAAATATCTATTTTGTAACACTTGTAGAGTCAGGCTTCTCAACCTCCCAAGGCAAAACAGTTGTTATTGGTCCTACATAGTACCATCGCTTTTTTCTTGACAAAATGCTTTTAATAATACACACAGATGCTTGAGATCTTGTCAAGGAAAGAAAACAACAGGATCAGGACTTTCTTGACATTTAGTAGTTTATTGAGTTGCCATCGCCTCTAAGCACATTATGTGCCGATGACATCAGGGTGAGACCTGTGGATCACCAGGGAGGATTACGACCCATCCAATCCAGAAATGTCCCGTTGTCCTCCTCGGAAAGCATGGACAGCACAGTCACGATGCCTTGTGTGCTCTCTTCCACGGTGATTTCCGGCTGCCACAAAGAAGGATTTCATAAGGTTTAAAGAATCACCCAGCCCAGAATCCTCACTTAAGCAGATCAACAGAATCCAGTTGGACTTCTTGATCATAAATGTTCAACTCTAATATAATGATTTGTATTAAACTGGTCAATCAAGTGTGATTTATTACCTTCACCAAGGTATGTGAATGCAGCCTCTATGATCAAGTGATGATCCAATGTATTCCATAAATCCTTAAATTTGGGTTAATCGAATAAATTAAATGAAAGCAGGGCAAGCATACGGTACTTTGCAAGCCAAAAGATTTGTTTTTAATATTTTAAAGCAGAACTCTTATGATTCGTGTCACCACAGGAATGTTCTCCACCTCATGCCATGATGTTTTCCAAAACAGACTTTTTCAAGTTAGCAAATGATCTTTTCCCAATTTTCAATAAACCATCTCTTAGAAACCTGTCAAACATGTGAAACATGCCTTAGATCTTAAGCAGAAATGGGAAGAACTGGATTTTTTTTCTTCACTATATTTTTGTTTTTCTTTCTTTTTCTCTTTTCTTTCTCTTTTTTGCACCTATTTTTCATTTTTTTTAGCGTGTATGATGTCAACGCTGCTAACATCAGATATTCTTGCTTTGACAACATATGGAGATGCAGCTATTTTCCTTCTTATGTTTTACTCTTAGAATTAGAGTTAGAATTAGATGATACTGGGGGAAGGAGGAATGTGCATGGGAGTTTAGTTAGAGTGACATAACAATACTGTAGCTAGGGTGAGAACCAAGGTTTTTTGAAATAAGAGATGATAAGAAATGGCAGTTGAAGAACTGGAGGGAAAGCCGGCATTTCAAACTAATTGGAGAATGTGATTTATGTCTGTTAATTAGAGGAGGGAATTGTGCTTTGATACTATGTGCTTGGGGGAGGGGAAATTCAGATTTTGGCTTTGCCTATGTACATGCCGATGTTATGCTAATCGAATAAAAATTCTTTGATGTAAACAATGCCTCAAAGTTCTTTGAAGAGTTTCATCTGTCAGAACCATGACATTAAGCCACACTATTATTTTTGCATTTGTAATAATTCATAAAAATTACTGTAGGGCACATAGTTTAAATTATTCACCCAGAGTATATGCATATGGACCAGGATCCACGGATAAATGCATTATTTCTTTTCCCAGATTGAAAGACTTACATAGGGGTTGTTACGGGTATTTACCAAACCAGGATGGATGGCTACCGTCAGAATCCCACTGGCTGAATACTCAAGTGACTGGCACTTGGTGAGCATGTTTAAAGCAGCCTGCATAAGAAAAAAGGAAAAAAACTGTAAGGAAAAGGCATGCTTTGGAATAGGAAATGGAGATGAAAGTGGAGACCAATCACTGAATGATAAGATATTGGGCAACACTCTTATCTTCATCCAGGGCTGGAAAGGAGGAGGCGACACACCGCAAGTGGACTATTACACAATTCTGTTATCACACAAAGGAGGAGAGGGAAGAAGGAAGCCAACCATATGCATGGTTCTGGCCAGTAAAGATATATATATATATATATCATGAGCCGAAGTGGCGCAGTGGTTACAATGCACCACTTCTGTGGACTGCCAGCTGACTGCAGTTTGGCAGTTCGATCCTGACCAGCTCAAGGTTGACTCAGCCTTCCATCCTTCCGAGGTCGGTAAAAATGAGGAGCCAGATTGTTGGGGGCAAAGATGCTGTCTCTGTAAACCGCTTAGAGAAGGCTGTAAAGCACTGGGAAGCTGTATATAAATCTTATTGCTATTGCTATATTATATTGAGTGGCATGATGGCCTAGTGGTGAAGATGCTTGCCTCCCACTCGAAAGGTTGAGAATTGAATCCTAGGTAGTGGCAGATGTTTCTCTCCTATGTGCTGTGAACTCGTGTGGTGTCAAGAAAGGCATCCGGCCCGTAAATGTTCACCTCCATTCATTGGCCCCGTCTCTACCCCAAATTAAGGGAGTACAGAGTCATAAGAAGAGAGCTCATTGATTATATTGTATTATATTGTCTAAGAACAGGCACCTAGCTGATCATGGGTTAGTTGGGCATCCCTACAGTTGAATGATGAGTACCAGAAGGCTGGTTCCTACACCTTCAGTCCCAACCAAGTTCATCCAATTCCCCCGTATTGGATTTTCCAGACTGTTGATAGTGCCTGCATGTGAGATCATGGTGTTTTTTGCAAACTACTTCAACAGCAACGATCAGGAGCTCCATCAAAGCCCGTTGAACAATTTCTCTGGGTTGTTAAAACAAAGCCATCTAAATGGCTAATGTCTGAACAACGAATTTTCTCAGCTTGGCATACTTTATATCCCAGATATTCCCACTTTTTTTTCTCACTTTTGTTTTTACCATGAATGAAAACAGTAATCATTCTGTTTTCTAGGCCATCCTTTCTTAATTTCAGTCTTGACACTAGACGTCAATCTGTCTCTCTGTAAATAAAATCCTTTTGAAATGAAGCCCATTTAAAGTTGGGCATAGGTGTGTGTGTGTGTGTGTGTGTGTGTGTGTGTGTATGTAAGACTGTGAGAGAGTACTTGCATGGGAGAACTCTGCACTGGTTGAAAAACCTATGCAACGTGGCTTACAGAAGAACAAAACTGAGCTGCGTTAAACTGTCCTTATTTTCTTGCGTTTTCGAACAATTCCAAATCTCAACGGTCGGTAATAAATTATTCTTTAAGGGACAAGCATGTATGGAAGGAAATCCCAACTATGTGCAGGCAAATCCACACAGAAATCACGTTAGGTACCTTACTGCAGCGGTAGGAAACCACTTGTGCTTTCTCCCAAATAAGCATAACCTCCATTGAGCCAAGAGTACTGGATATATTGATAATAGCCGCCTTGCTGGAGCTCAGCCCTCGCCTTGGACTCTTCCGGGCTGCCTTCTTCAAGAGGGGTAGAAAGGCCTTGCAAGGGAGAAGAAGAAAAGAGAGAAGGGGCTGAGGTTGGCTCTGTGAAAGCAAGCTGTGCTTCATAAGCTGGAGCCAGGTAGCCAAAGCAAGCGTCTTTATCAGCTTACGCCGATCTCCAAGGGAATCCTCACGCAGTCAACATACCCAGGTAGATCGCTTAAAGCTTTCTACAGGGTGCCTTCAAGATGTTTCTAAAGCCCCAACTGAGGCAAAGCGTGAATTTCTGGAACGCGTTCAAGTAGAAAGAGTGCAAAGGTGTGGACAACTTGACTTTCCTTTTACACCTCCCCCAGCAAATTCTTTGCAGGTTTTGGAATACTGAGACCCAGGAGGCTGAAATCAGACTGTGAAGTGCCAGCATTTGGACACACCATTTTTTTCTTTGTATATCTGCTTATAGTTTTGTGTTTCTCTGTGTGTGTGTGTGAGAGAGAGGGAGTGGAGGGAGGGTGAGAGAGAGAGAGACAGAGAGAGAGAGGGAGGGAGGGAGGGAGACAGAGAGACAGAGAGGGGGGAGGGAGGGCAAGAGAGAGAGACAGAGAGAGAGGGAGGGAGGGAGAGACAGAGAGGGAGGGAGGGCGGGAGAGACAGAGAGAGAGGGAGAGAGAGAGAGAGAGAGAGAGAGAGAGAGAGAG
>NW_015386903.1:411203-436169 GCF_001527695.2 Protobothrops mucrosquamatus
GAGAGAGAGAGAGAGAGAGAGAGAGAGAGAGAGAGAGAGAGAGAGAGAGAGATGGAGAAGCCAAGTAAAGGCAAGTACCGTTCAAACTCTTCTAGATTTAAGCTTGAAAAAAACATCTTCCTTGAGGAGGAAGAAATTTCTTCTTCCTGAAGGAACAAAACATAGCCCAGTTGCCTTTTGAAAAAGCACATTTGAGACAACCAAGAACCTGGATGGCTGAGAATCTCCATAGACTTGAAGAAGAAAAAATAACAATTTAGCTTCACCTTGCAGTGACATCACTTTAACACAACCCCTGTACCCTCCCTTTTGCAAGTGTGACTCCAAGTTTGACATCAATTCTAGATGAGCTACTCTAGTAGTTGCCAGTTTCTTCTGAACCAAATCAAAAGTGCTCGGGGTTATTTTAGAGTTTTAGACAATACCTCCTAAGATCTACTAACTAGGATGACAGCATCAAAAGGATGATCTTATAATATGGTAACCCCCATTATGGCGAACCCTTAGGAGTTTTCTGTAATTGCTTTGTTACCACATATTTCCATAACCTTCCTGACAAAGGGGTGGTGGGAAGCCGGTCAATGGTTGTTAAAATTATTTAGGTCAATAAACAACCTCCCTTTACCATTATTAATATCAAGGTCACACAGGAACAGAATTAGCTACCTGGTTGGAGATCAAGCTCATTCCTGATGGAGCTTATCCTGCATTCAACTGTATCTATTTCCCCAAGAGTTCAGGGGTCTGAACAATCTCAGATGACCTTGCAAAAGGTTGCCTTGATATATCTAAGGATTGTGTCAAGCTGTGTTTATCTCCGAAGGGTTATGAGTGACTCTAACCACAAAGATCACAGTGGCCCAGAAGAAGTTCTTCTCACTAAGATACCTCAAGCAGGTAGCTCAAGGATGTTTGATCTGCTTCAAAATCACTCTACAATTTCTATTCATTTTTCAGCTTTATCATTCTGCCTTATTTATACCGAGTTATTTTTTCAGCACTTTAGTTTTGGGTTAAATAATAGAGATGTCCAACCTTGGCAACTTTAAGACTTGTGGACTTCAATTCCCAGAATTCCCCAGCCAGCCAAGCCGGCAGTTGAAGTCTTAAAGTTGCCAAGGTTGGACATCCCTTTAATATAAGTCACTTTGCTCAAATATGGTTCCAGGGGGGGAAAAAAGAATAAACAAACCTGACTCATTTGCAGTGGCCCAATGGTGTTGACTGAATATAAAGTCTGCATATCCTTGGCATTTTCATTTTCTAGGTCTTCAAAGAACCAACGGCCAGCATTGTTGATTAGGAGTGTCAGCCCACCATCTCCAACACACTTTTCCACTTCTTTTAAAGCTGCCTGGATGCTCTCAAGAATTGTGACATCTGAGGAATGATGAGAGTTTTTCAACAAGTACTGTACAGAATGCCCCTTCAGAATTGTTCATCAGATGTTTGATGGAAGTTCAGAAGATCCGTACAATTAAATAGCTCCTTTGAGAGGCACCTCGACTTCCAAGCCCAAGCTATTAAAAGCATTGACTTCAATAAAAGTGTGAGTATCATCAACAAAGTGGCACTCTGCTAAACATAAGACTCAAAGTAAAGCTGAAATTAAATAAGAGAGGGATTTGTTCTCTCTGGAATCAGAGACGAGCTGTGAAATAGAATGTCTTTATGCACTGTTTGAAGGGATTATTTCTTTACTGTCATCCTATGATCATCCAGATACAGAAACCATAACATATTCTGCTAATTTAGAAACCACACAACTAGAAGTCATGCAACATACAAGTCAAACCCAAACGAACCCACCGTGAACTTTATCGGAGATCTCGCACACTCTACTTAGTTCCAACAATGGCTTTGAGCTGGATTTCTGAGTATTTCTATAGAAGAAAAATTTGTTCCCGCTTACGTTTGGCTCTTGAAACTTACCTAGTTGCAATAACACCAAGTTTGGATGTCTGCATGCCAACTCTTTTACCTCCTGGAGAAAGGGAAGAAAAAGGGGAGTTTTGTTTTTAAATCCGGTTCCAAAGAGGGCAACATCAAAACAGACGTTGAACAAAGAAAGACATCTCAAATTATTTATTTATTCGAAAGACTAGTAAGACCACCCATTTTATGTACCAAAACTCTGGGTGTCTCACCAAAACAGCAATCAAAACATAAAGAGGCAATAAAAGCATCAAAAACTCCCAGTGCCCCCAAACAAACACTTTTCCATGTTAGCATAAGCACGTTCTTGATGGACCAGGCTTATGCTAACTCAAGGTGATCCACAAGGTGAGGCAGGTAGGTAAGGAACGACTGCTGGAATTGGGTCTGTCTAGTTTAACGAAGAGAAGGAAGAGGGGAGACATGATAGCAGTGTTCCAGTATCTCAGGGGCTGCCATAAAGAAGAGGGAGTCAAGCTATTTTCCAAAGCGCCTGAAGGCAGGACAAGAAGCAACGGATGGAAACCAAGCAAGGAGAGAAGCAACCTAGGACTAAGGAGAAATTTCCTGACAGTGAGAACAATTAACCAGTGGAACAACCTGCCTCCAGAAGCGGCGAATGCTCCAACACTGGAAGTTTTTAAGAAGAGACTGGACAGCCATTTGTCCGAAATGGTATAGGGTTTCCTGCCTGAGCAGGGGGTTGGACTAGATGACCTTCAAGGTTCCTTCCAACTTTACTACTACTACTACTACTACTACTACTATGGATTATCGCACAGTCAGCCAGATGTTCAGACTGGATTTGGCATTTTGTCTACCTATCGAGTCCTTACCCAGGACCTGGGATAGGCAGATGTGGATGTTTGATGGTATTACAGATATCGTCGCAGGATGGAAGCAGTTCCTAGTAAGGCCGCCTTTTGCAATTGACTAATGGTGAATTTGTCAATGCCAATGGTGTTCAAGTGGTGCTCCAGTTGTTTTGGGATTGCACCCAAGGCGCCTATTACTATTGGTACTACCTTTGCTTGCTTTTGCCACAGTCTTTCTATTTCTATTTGTATTATTATTATATTATTATTATTATTATTATTATTATTATTATTATTATTATTATTATTATTATTATTATTATTATTATTATTATTATTATTATTATTATTATTATTATTATTATTATTATTATTATTATTATTATTACAAGGTGAGGCAGGTAGGGTTCTGCTAGACTTTGGCAGAGAGTGTTCCACAGGGCAGGTGCTGCTATAACTTCCTAAATCCTACCTGGCAACATTTAAAGGGACAGACCTGGAGCACACTCACCCTACCCAAGCTGGTAGGACAGGCAAATACCTCCAGGGAGAGGCAGTTCTATAATAACCTGGTGTCAAGAGCTTTAAAGGTAAATAACCAGCTCCTTGAACTGTAGCCAAAGTGAAACTGGACGACGGTGCAGCTCACAGACAGCCGTGTAATACCAGCAAACTGTGAAACATCCAGATCTTCACACACCACTACACAGTGTGCCAGTTGTAACATTGTAGACGGCCTTCAAGGGCAGCCCCATGTACAGCATGTGGCAGTAATCCAACCAGACGGTCACCAGGCGTGAAGTTGTGTATCTTTATATCACACGGGTATAAACATTTACTTATGGATTAGGCAAAACAAACCACAACAAAGCAAAGGGGAAATAACACATATAAATACATAAAATAAAGTTTACATTAGAACAAAGCAAAATGATTATTATTTTGAAGCAAAAATGATGATTAAAAAAATTAGAAAGGCCAAATAAACAACAACAAAAAAGAAATAAGAAAAAAAAAACCATTTTAGGAAAAAGCATTCAGAAGTTCTACTCCATTCTCCTTCTCTTTTTTTTCCCTCCTCCAACCTCTGCTATTTAATATTTTTATGCTATGCTCTGGAGATCTGCTGCTACTGCTCATTTCTATTTGGATCATTTAAATTATTTTATAAACAGTTTCTCTTTTTCTTCAAAAAAACACGTTCTGAACTTGCTTTGCTGTACATCCCCATCGGAACATTGGAGGCCCAAGAATTAGCAGATTGCTTGAACTCAGTTAGTTGTGTTTTAAAGAAAATAAACCATGGCTTATGGTGAACTATGAAACCAACTACTCTTCAGCTTTTCGAGTCCCATTTTCTCCCATATTTCACTTGGAAGCCCAAGCGGGTGTACAATTCTTCTCCAACAACCCTTGGGGGACATATGGGCTGAGAGATATTCAGGAAGCTGCAAATCACCCATGAGCTTCATGGCCAAGTGGGAAGAGTCGTCTAAGTCAGGGGTCTCCAACCCGTGGTCCGTGGTCCGCTAGTGGGCCGTGAGGGGTTTGCAACACATCTTCACTTGTGCGAGCAGCGGTACGAGTGCGAGCACACTCCATTTAAGTGAGTGGCAGGTGCACATCCACGCCACTTGCACAAATGGAGCTACGTGCACATGCTTGCCAGCTGCTCACGTGGAACCATCCCTCCCCCCCATTGGTCCGTAAAGCCGGAAATGTTGGGGAATTCTGATCTAGGTCATTCCATCCTTGGTTCAACATCTTGACCATTACACCCCACCGTCCTGCTACATCAAGTGATTCTTACCTTGGTTTCTTCTCCCTCCAGGTCAAGGGTTGTAGCAAAGACCCATTTGGGTGGACATGGCAACTCCAGAAACCTCTTCACCAGACCCAGACCAATCCCCCGATCGGATCCCGTCACCAGGACGCTGAAAACACAGAAATCCATTGATTTTGCCATCTCTCCCACAGCTGCAGTTTCTGCTTCCAACTTGCTTTGAAGATTGGCTTCAAATGCTTCTTCTCATTGCACAAGGGACAATTTATAAGGTGGAGAGGCACCACCTATTTTTAGACCTTTTAATAAACTTCATCTGCCTACTAGGAATGCATTGTAATCTTACTTCAAGTAAAGATACCAATTTGGTAGGAATATGACCAGGAGGTTTGGGAAAGAGTGAGGTCTTGTCCTCAACAGTTGAAAGCAAACCTTTTTATTTAGTCTTTATTTGTGTTTATGCCTGTATTTATATTTTATTTGTGCGAGCTTCCCAGAGTCATGCATTCAAGATGTATTCATACATCTTGAATACGTGACTCTGGGAAGCTCGCAGAAATAAAATAGCAAAAACAAATAGCAAAACAATTACAACAAAAACAGTGAAAAGTACCCCAAACTGTTAAAACGTGTTAAGCATAAAGCCATAGGAAAGCACAATTCAAATCTTAAAGGCCATATAGCCATTGCTCAGGCTTTATAGGTCTCCAACAGGTTCAAACTCATTCCCAAAACTCATTTGGGGTTTTATAAACCATCTTTTTCCCCACACACATCTGAAATCTTGTGTTATAATGGAAGGAATGTCTAGGCAAAGAAAATAAATAAGATGTAATTTGAAAGAGACAATTTTCCAAGCAAGGCTAAACCTCAGAGTTAACCGTTTTCCTTCAGGGTATTTGTATCTATCTTACTATATATATACACACTATAAGCCACCCAATGTTGTCTGGAGTTGAGCAGCATCAAAATCTAAATACGAAATAAATGAAACCAATAAACAAACAGACATCTGAGGCCCAGAATTCATCAGAGGGAGACAGCCCAAGAGAACATTAGGCATTTAAAGGGAGTCACCTCCAACTTATGCAACATGCATTCATTAATTGCCCTAATTAGTTTCCACATTCAGCGCCTACCTAAACACAAAAAGCTCTGAATATTTATGTGCTACTCATAAAGAGCAAATGTAATCCAAAAAAATATACACGTCTTCAAAATGTCCTAAAGCAAAATCTGAAATGAAACTAAGGGCTATAAACAAGTAATAAGAAGGTATTAAATTTGTTTGTTTCTATTATGAGATAAACATCTCTAGAATCAGGAGTATAAAGGAATTTAAAGTGCTGGTAAGAGAAATAAACAACTGATTTACTAAGATTATGAAGACCTACTTTTTCCCCCCTCTCCTGTGATAGAAATTTACCACAATCCTTTCAGTGCTAACCAGTGCAATAAAGTCTATATTCTTTTCAGCATCAAACTCCAATCCCTTATATATCTGAAACAATTCCTAAATGTTTAAAAACTTACCTGACTATTTTTACACTGTTCTATTTTTAAGTCTGCCAGAAGGCTTAGATTTGTTAATCTATTTATTTTTAAAGTTTTGTTCTGGCCATCTAGATTGCCCTGAGATCATCTGGGATGAATAGGGAATGGGACACTCATTTGACCTATAACTTGCAAACTAGCCATTGTTCAACATCACTATAGAAGAAGAATCTATGGTCTAGGCTCTAGGACCTTCAGAAATTATGGTAAGCATGGCTGATAGTGTTGCAGTTGGGGGACACATACAATATTCCCCTTCCTTGTTATGGATTAATAGCAAGGAGGATTATTAAAGTGTTTGTGGTAGACCAAGATTTCCAACTAAGATAATTTGTTGAGATTTAGCAACGTGTGCCCTTTTGGCTCCAAATGTGTGTCTTTGTTTTGCCTCAGCCATATTTATTCATTATTGTGCAAATCATCATACATTTAAAAAAATTCTTCATGTAAACATCAATGGCTAAATTTAAAAGATTTTTAAGGGATCGAGCAATGAATATCAGAGATACATGTCGAAGTATTAATGTTAAACTTTAGATGTGCATGCATGTTGAAAGAATATGTTCTAAAAATAGTTGAAACAGGTAGACCATGCTTTGTCTTGAGACATAGATTGACATTGCATATGCAACCGTAAATATATATTTTGTAACATTTGCGGAATCAATCTTCCCAACCTCCAAACCCAGAACAGTCTTCATTGGTCGTTCATGATGCATTATTTTTTTTCTTTACTAAATGTTTTTACAATATATACAGATGTTTGAAATTTTGGGAAAGGAAGGAAAGAACAAGACTAGGATTTTCATGACGGAAAGCAGTTTATTGAAGGACCCATCACCTCTCAATGTATTATAAACCAATGACATTAGGGTGAGACCGATGGATCACCAGGGAACTCGACAACCCAACCAATCCAGAAAGGTCCCATTGTCCTCCTCAGAAAGCATGGACAGCACAGTCACGATACCTCGTGTGCTCTCTTCCACGGTAATTTCCGGCTGCCACAAAGAAGGATCTCATAAGGTTTAAAGAATCACACACACCCGGCCATAAATGTTCAACTCCAGTGTAGATAAGGATTTGTATTAAACTGGCCAATGTCATTTTGGTTTACAAAGTTATATGTGATGGGTGACAATGCAAAACATCCTGTAGATCCCTAAATTTGGTTTAATTAAATTAAGTTACCCATGGATAAGTAGGCTTTCCATGTGCAGGTACTGAATCAATCAAGTTGCTTCTAGTATTTCTAAAGTGGAATTCTTCTAATTTGTTTTGATATGTGAATCTTTTCCTTGCCTTCTGCTATTAGGACTTCCCAAATAAATCAACCCTGCCTTGAATCTTAAAATATGGGAAGGACCGTGTCTTAGCCATTTCACATACAAGCACATACTCTCCAATAGTTCAAATTGAAAGAGATCGAAGGAGGGAAAGTTGAGATTTATTATTCCTGCTAATGGAAGGAATAACAACTGAAGAGGAGAGGTTGGCTACCTTATTCACTTCGATCTATTAAAATTTCCATTCTCCCATTTCTTTGTCCCTAATTCAATGCTTTAATTCAAACTTTAGCGCTAAAAACTTCAGGACACAGTAGGTAATCCATATGTATCTTTGTGTGTGTGTGTGTGTGTACATAGATATCTGAATAGGCACCAATGTGTTATCCTCTTCCGAGGAGAACAAACTTACAACTGGGTTGGGAAAAGTTTCAACTGAGCCAGGATGGATGGAGACGCTCATAATCCCATTGGCTGAATAGTCAAGAGACTGGCACTTGGTGAGCATGTTCAAAGCAGCCTGCATGGGCGAAAAAAAAGGAAAGAATTTCCTGTGGGGAAAGAATGTACTGAAGAGACAAAGAGAAGAAAAGGCTAAGATAAATTGCGATGGACAAGATATTGTGCAGCAACCATCATGCAGAGCTGGGAAGGTATAGGACAGTGATGGCGAACCTTTTAGAGACCGAGTGCCCAAACTGCAAGCCAAAACCCACTTATGGATTGTCGAGTGCCGGGTGGGTGTGGCCCATTGGGTGGGCGTGGCCCATTGGGTGGGCGTGGCTGTGGTGGTAATGGCAGACTGGGTGGGACTAAAAAGTTCAATCAATCAATTCCAACTTTGCAAGATCTTTTTTTTCCCCGCGAGAAGTTGAAATTGACTGATTGAACCTTTTTTTTTTTTTGCATACGGTGGCGGAGGCCTAAAGCGAAAAGATTTTATAAAAGCCAGCTGAAGGCCTAGAACTGGGGCGACAGCGCGCGTGCCCACAGAGAGGGCTCTGAGTGCCGCCTCTGGCACCCGTGCCATAGGTTCACCACCACTGATATAGGAGGCATAGGCACCATAACTGGACTAAACAATTCCTTTAGAACAGGGCTTTTCAACCAGTGGTACGGGTACCACCTGTGGTACATTGGCACCTGGCAGGTGGTACGCGACCATCCTAGAAAAGTGGTAGCGGGGGAGGGGAATGAGAGCGCCGCCGGGTGGGCAGGCAGGTGTCTTGCTCGGCTGTGCCTTGGGGGGCACTTTTTTCAGTGCCATTGTAACTTCGAACAGTCACTAAGCGAACTGTTGTAAGTTGAGGACTACCTGTACTTTATCACTTTTTTCCTTTTTTTTTTTTGGGGTCATCAAGTTTTTGACACCTTGCTAGGCGACTGGTGGTACTCGGATATTGCCATATCCTAAAAGTGGTACAATGGGTGAAAAGGTTGAAAAGCCCTGCTTTAGAACACAAACAGGCAGAAAGCCAGAAAGCATTGTTCTGGCTAGCAAAGAATTGTGTATCTCAATTATTACATTTTTGGGAAACAGGCATTTCAGCCATCATCTGTTTGGAAATTTCTCCTGACTGAATGCTAAGAACTAGAAGGAAATTACCAGCACTTGGAATTCCTCTTCAAGTCTTCAACCTGCCCCAATATAGATGGGACATCACCTAGCTTGGGACATCCAGCTTGGTAATATCCATTTTGCTCAAACCATGTATGGCAACTTTAAAGGGACACTAAGTTTGCATATTCCATTTTCTAATCATGTTTAGAAAGGACATACTAATTAATTTCCAGCTATTAGAAATCTTTGGAGCAACAAGTCTAAAAACACCGAGTGTGTCTACCTTCAATCCTTAATGAAAGAAAAGTTTAACTGCAAACTAAGACCTTTAATTTTTTTTTTAAATAAACAGAACATATTGGTTATCATTATAACACTGATTTTAGAAAGCTATAAATGGACTGAGGGGCCAGATGGATTTGGAATAAGAGTTTGGAATTACTATGAAGAATCTTTCCGGTGGAAAAGTACTTTTGTTTTGAATTTGAAAACAAAACAATATGATCCAAAAGGTGTTATGGAAGAGGAACATCTTTTATATAACGAGACAGAGTTGAACGTGGATTTACAGATCAAAGGCTGCAGGAATGACATAGAAAAAGATATTACACTGAACGTACAAAAGAAATTGACCGATGTTTTAATAATTAAAATGGACACGCAAACAACAAACCAAGAGAGTTCCACATAGACAATGCATTAAGTACCTTACTACAGCGATAGGCAACTGAAGGTCCTACATTCCAATAAGCCATAAGTTCCATTGATGCTGAGGTGCTGGATATATTGATAACAGCCGCCTTGCTGCTACTCAGCCCTTGACATGGGCTTCTCCGGGCTGCCATCTTCAGCAGGGGTAGGAAGGCCTTGTAGAGAGAAGAAAAGAGAGAAGGAGCTGCAGTCATGTCTAGAGAAAGGAACTGTACAATGGCAGGAAAAGGTCTTCTGGAACCTGCTGCAAGGGGACCTTCATAGAGTCATCCAGACCTGACCACACCCAGAAAGTTGTACTATCGCTTTTTGGTGGGCTGCCCTTAAAGATGGCTCCACACCTCCCGTTGATGCAAAGTCTGGATACCTAGATGATCTAGAAGTGGGGGGGGGGACTATGAGACATTGCAGAGGGAGGGACTACAATCCAAAGTTTGGCTGAGATCCAGATAATCCATTTGTTCTGCAGTTGTCTTCCTACCCCATTCTCTTCAACTTTCCTGAAAAAGGAGAGATAGCAACAGCAATAGCCGTTGGACTTATACGCTGCTTCATAATGTTTTACTGTTGAAACTCACATACTTTGGCCACCTAATGAGAAGGAAGGACTCACTGGAGAAGAGCCTAATGCTGGGAAAGATGGAGGGCAAGAGAAGAAGGGGACGACAGAGAATGAGGTGGCTGGATGGAGTCACTGAAGCAGGAGGTGTGAGCTTCAATGGACTCCAGAAGATGGTAGAGGACAGGAAGACCTGAAGGAACGTTGTCCATGGGGTCGTGATGGGTTGGACACGACTTCGCAATTAACAACAACAATGTTTTACTGCCCTCTCTAAGTGATTTACAGAGTCAGCCTATTGCCCCCAATAATCTGGGTCCTCATTTTACTGACCTGGGACGGATGGAAGGCTGAGTCAACCTTGAGCCCCTCAGGATCGAATTCCAGGCTGTGGGCAGAGTTAGCCTGCACACTGCATTCTAACCACTGTGCCACTACCAAGGCTCTTGGAACAGATGGAAGATGGGAGCATAATTGCCAAAGATCTGTGCGTCAAGAGATGGCTTCTTCAAGAAGGGGATGCCTTTAGTGCCTCCTTCAAGCACAGGGGCATTATTATCTACTTTTAATTCAGCTCACACCAAACCCTGAACTCTCTCTGGAATTAGCCATTTGCAAATTTGGTGCATCTCGCGTGACAATCCAGGTTGTCACTACTATCCCCTATACATATTCTCACCAACCATTATTAAACCCTGAAGAAATGGGTGGGTTTCAAAGTGCCTCACAAAACACAACAGTCTGAGAGGTTATCTCCTATACCAGGGATAGGCAACCTTGGCTCTTTTATGACTCGTGGACTTCAACTCCCAGAATTCCTGAGCCAGCATGGCTCAGCTTGGAAACCTCTCCCTTTCCCCTCAGCATGGCTGGTTCAGGAATTCTGGGAGTTGAAGTCCACGAGTCATAAAAGAGCCAAGGTTGCCTACCCCTGTCCTATACCAATACACCCTCAAAGGGAACAGCTACCTCCAGTACTCCAATCTGCTCCCAAATCAATGCACAATTTGACTTCTTTATTTTCAGGATTACAATATTTCCTTGCACTCCAGAAATGCTGAGTTGAACTGTTCAGTCTTTTTTTTTGCTAATAAAGCAGTCTTCCTGGCATTGAAAGGGGTTATGACCATAAACAAACCTGACTTATTTGCAGTGGACCGATGGTATTAACCGAGTAAGCTCTCATCATATCCTTGACGTTTTCTGTTTCCATGTCATTGTACACCCAAATGCCAGCATTGTTGATTAGGAGGGTCAGCCCACCTTCTCCAACACACTTTTGTACTTCCCTCAGAGCTGCCTGGACGCTCTCAAGGTTAGTGACATCTGAAGAAAGAGAACATTATTTAAACATCACCAACATGCTATTTCAAGAATGACTACGTAGGAGCTCCTTGAATCTTCCGAAGATCTACATATCCATCCAAGCAACAACCTACCTTCTGGAATAGCATTCCGACAGCTCCAAGTGGTTTAGAGCATGGCCTCCATTAAGGACATTAATGTATATGCAGTAATTCTAGAAAGTATGTTCTAGAAATAATGTTATGATTCCCAGAAAATTGGGTCTTGTTGAATCAGAAACAAGCTGTAATGCAGGCTGTCTTTGCACATTAAATTCAAGTTATGTCTTTATAGTCAAAACCTACAGAATAAAGTCCCGTTGACTAAGTTCATGCCATACTTTTGGTTAAAATAAGATATAAAGACATACAGAATGTCTCACAGACGTTTGTAAATCAATCAGGGGCTGCCACAAAGAAGAGAGAGTCAAGCTATCCTCCAAAGCGCCTGAAGGCAGGACAAGAAGCAACGGATGGAAACTAACCAAAGAGAGAAGCAACCTAGAACTAAGGAGAAACTTCCTGACAGTTAGAACAATTCACCAGTGGAACAACCTGCCTCCAGAAGCTGTGAATGCTCCAACACTGGAAGTTGTTAAGAAGAGACTGGACAGCCATTTGCCTGAAATGGCATAGGATTTCCTGCCTGAGCAGGGGATTGGACTAGATGACCTCCAAGGTACCTTCCAACATCAACATCATCCTCATCCTCATCATTATTTTTATTATTATTATTATTATTATTATTACCCTCAATATAATCTTTTGCTGCCCAAATAAACCAGGACAGTGCCATCAGGATTGCAAGTAGATACTCTGATTTTCTCTCTGTTTATTGACAGAGATACTTCATCATTATCTAGATTGTTGCAACCCTGATATGATGACCTTAACATATTCTGCTAATCTTCAAAGCATGAAAATCTGGTAAGACAAGAAGCCTTAAAGAATCTTTAGTAGAACAGTAAGACTGCTTGCTAGATTTTCCAGTAATAGCTTTTAGCAGATGTTTCGGGCATTTATAAGGTACAAAATTAGCCCCATTGGCACTCAAAACTTACCTAATTGCAACACCACCAGACTTGGATGCTTGCATGACAACTCCCTTACCTCCTGGAAGAGAAAAAGGTTGGAATTTTTCCTCATAAACTCACAGTTATAGTCAAGAAGAAGGCAATTACTTCAGTCCTCAAAGAAGACAATAGCAAAAGAAAACCAGGAAAGAGATGAAATTTATTTTTCACTAGCTGTACCCGGCCACGCGTTGCTGTGGCTCAGTCTGGTTAAATCGTAGCGTGTGTTGCTTTTACGTCCAACAGATGGTGCTGTTTTTTTTTTAAAAAAGCATGTTTTTACCTGTCACAGGTGTGACATCTATATAATAGTAGGTATATAAAAACACACGCATACTCGAATGCAACGTGGTGTCAAAATTTCAAAGCAATCGGTGAAGAACTTTCGGAGATTTAAGATTTTGAACAAACGAACATTTACATTTTTATTTATATAGATTCATTCAACAGCAGGTGTTCATTATTATGAAACCAACAAAACACATGCTAACAAATCTCATTACGGCTTAATGCAACATGGGAACCCAGTCACTACGACCCAGCCCAGCTGGTTTGGGCTCCTCAAGAATCTTTCCTCATTCCACTTCTGCTGCAAACCTTGTCAACTAGAAAAATGATTGATCACATCCTCTGCTGCGGAGGACAATTGATCAGAATTAAGGATTGGATTTTAGACATGTGGAACCTATCTTTTTTTTTGAGAGAGAATTGTACAATCTCTCCATCAGAAAACGTCCTTGTCATGTGTCTGAATAACGAAACACTTAAAAGGACTTTCAGGCATGTTTTCTCCTAAAAGCATTTATTAAGGTTACAATACGTCAGTACAGCACGGTGGAAATGCTTAGGTCTGCTTCTCTTCCGTTACGCATAACATTCCAAGCATTTTCCATGCCCTTATTGTAGGGTCATGGTTCACATCTTCCAATCAACTTGGAAGATGTGATTTACTTCCGGTTTCTTTCTCCCGGGCTATCCTTATGCTCCTCCCTCTTTCCCAGTTGCTGGTTTAACTATATATATACCAGACAGTTCTGCACATTGTCAAAGCAAGAATATACAGTATTTGCAGCATTGACATCCCTATTATCTTTCCCCATGGAAAATAATTCTCGGACCGGTTTGGTGAATATGAAAAAATTAGTTTCCTCTTTCAAAGCTTTATAATCCCAGATGAATTTAGAATATATTTGCAATTACAAGCTATTTTGCCTTTTTTTCTATGTTGCTCTTGATCACATAGTGAGAGGGGGTTGAGTCAATTTCATTTCATATTTTTTTTTGTATGTTGAAAATGTTTAAATGTAAATAATTAAATAAAACATTAACAAAAGATTTACCGTTAATGAAAGCTAATGATAGCTAGCTAATATTTGTAACCACGGCATCATTTGTTTTGTTTCCACGCAACTATAAATCATGGTTGATAGCACTGGGACGGATTTCAAATTCTGAGTGTTATTGGCGGGTTTGTAAAATGCTTCCCTTGATTTAGATGACAGATCCCAAAACATTCCTTTAGTAGGAAGCAAATTCCACCACCCATGCTGGTTTTTTTTAGGAACGTGATTCACAAAGCAGAGTGTGCATGAGATGAAAAACAAAGTAGTTTCCATGGATACCACATATCCTATAACACATGCATTTTTCCTTAATTTCTTTGATTACGTCTTGCTTGTTGCTTTCCTCTGCATTGTGTCTCGTTGATTTAATAACAGGGAAATGTCAATCACACGAAACAAAAAACAAAAATAATTCCACAGTGATTATATAGTTTTTAAAGGAATTAAGACACAACGAAGTCTAAAGTGACCAAAAATTTTAAGAAGGGGAGGGGGGAGAGAGAAAAGATGATTCCTTATAACACAAATATAAAACTAGCTCACACTTTGCATTGTTTAATGTTGCTTACCGTGAAAGGGAAGATTATGATGGGGGGGGGGTGTTTCTAGATCAGAACATCCCTGGGGGTTGAAAATATAATATTGAAGTTGGTGTTTTGGTTTCTAGCATTCAAGGATGAAAGAGGTATAATATTAAAGAGTTTAAAACAAATAGATGAGGTTGGCACTTTGTGGGTTCCAGAAAAATCTCTTTGAGCCACCTCTAAGCATCACACTGAAGGAAACGCCCTGTGCGATGCTGATTGTTTAGATCCCAGCAACGAGAGCTTGGAGAATATCATAATTCAAATAAGCTATAATTTTATGGTAGAGCAACCATAAATATTCAACCTTCGGGATCACATTTCTCTTCCTCCTTTCTTCTGGAATGTATAAGCGGTTCTAGATTCATTTGACCATAACAAGCAGCCTGTAAGTCTAAATTGGGTGGATAAGTATTCAAGAAGCTGCAAATCACTCAAGACTTTCACAACCAGCTGAACAGTTGTGTCATTCCAGCAATAGTTCCACATCTTAACCACTATTTACCAACTCATCCTAGGTGAATTGATTCTTACCTTACTTTTCTCTGCCTCCATATCCCGAGTTGTAGCAAAGACCCATTTGGGTGGACAAGGCAGCTCCAGAAACCTCTTCACCAGACCCAGACCGATCCCCCGATTGGATCCTGTCACCAGAACGCTGAAAACGGAGAAATCCACTGACTTCGCCATTTCTCCAGGACCTGCAGCTTCTGCTTCCAACCTGCTTGAAGTTTAGTTCAAATGTTTCTTCTCAACACAAGAGGCAATGTTATGAAGCGTGTCACACCTACATCAGCACTGCTTGCTCTAACAGAGGAAGCAATCAAAACAATGAGGGAGGGTGGAGGGGTGGAGATACACCACATTATAAAATATTTAGAAATACTTTCTAATCAAGGGAGAGACCTAATTAAAACAAAATGTTTTCATTTTGGCTGAGCAGGAAGCGTCCAAAGCCAGATCCAAATAGGAGAATTAAGATTTATGATGTTCACCGGCTCAAATACCTCAAATTAGGGAGTAAAAGGAATAGCATCAAAGTGTCAGCGGATGTTTGTCTACAAAGAGTTTTTGGGAATTTGCCAGAGCTCTTTCATTTAACTGGCTATTAGCTAACAAGAGCATCTTCCTCCCTTTTCATCTATTTAATAAGATTTCATATGGATGTGTAAGGATTTATTTGTGCGCATGCATGTTGAAAGATGATATTCTAAAAAAATAGTTTAAATGGGTAGACCGTGCTTCTGGTTTGAGATATGGAGCCTGCATATACGATCATAAAAATATGTTTTGTGACATTTGTGGAATCAGCCTTCAAAACTCTCGGTGGGAGGGCGAACAACAATAAAGAAACAATATGTTTAAACCACAGATATTTTTGTTGAGTATTTTGGAAGATTTGGATGCAAAAGAAATGGAGTTAATGTTAAATCTTATAACGGCTGCAAGATTACTAATTGCTCAATATTGGAAAATGAAAGGTTTACCTACTATAGAAGATTGGGTAGTTAAAGTCTCAAACTTAGCGGAAATGGCCAAGATTTCCACTTATGTGAAGGATTACTCACAAGAAAGATATATATTGGTTTGGAGAAGATGGATTGTTTATATTGAGTCGAAATATGGAACAAAAAAATATCATCTGGTTTTTGAATGAACTTCTGATTTTTAATATTTAAAATTATGCTAATATGATGGTATTTAATAATTGTATATTTGTTTTAAAAGAGAGTTAAAGGAAGTTATAGATTTGTTAGATTAATAGTTGATTAATGTTAGTTAGATTATGATTATTTTATTGTTAATCCTGTGATTGACTCCGGGAAGTGAGGGGGGGGGAGGGATGGAGGGTTGGGTTTGGGGGGAGGGGGGATTTATATTGTAAAATTTTATAAAATTTTCAATAAAAAAAAAAAGAAACAATATGGAAGTAACTCCAGGTGCAGTTCTTGATTCCTGGACCTACAGCCTTCAAATCCAAAAGACTCCTCATTGATCCTTCCCAGCTGCCTTATTTTTTCTTTATGAAATGTTTTTAGTAAAATATGCAGATATTTGAAAACTTGGGACAGAGAGTAAAGAACAAGACCAGAACTTTTCATGCCTGCAGTGATTTATTGGAGGCCTCATCACCTCTCCGTGTATTAGGGGCTGATGACATTATGGTGAGACAGATCACCACGGAAGTCGATGGCCCAACCGATCTAGAAAGGTCCCGTTGTCCTCTTCACAAAGCTTGGACAGCACATTCACGATGCCTTGTGTGCTCTCTTCCACGGTGATTTCCGGCTGCCACAAAGAAGGATTTCATAAGGTTTAAAGAATCGATCCTAAAGAATCCAGCCCAAATCCTCATCTCAGCAGGGGAGCAAAATGCAATTGGATCTCTTGACCATAAATGTTCCAACTCCAGTATGGAAGGATTTATATTAAACTGGCCAATCTCATTTTGACTTGTAAAGGTATAAGAACACAATGCCTATGATCATGTGTTGACCTAGCGCATTATGCAAATCTTTACGTTTGTGAGGAGTCCTTGGTGCTCTCTGAGCTTGGTTCTTTTGTTGCACATGCTTCATTACCCAAACTAGCTAACATCATCAGTGCTGTTAGCTGGATAAATTAAGAGAGCCATGATTAACTTGCAAAAGCAGGCAGTGTCAATACATTTCTTGTAACAGTTGTAAAGTGGAACTCTTATGGTTTGCTGTTCTGATTTTTCCCCACCTTCCTCCATTATAATTTCCAAAATAAATGGGTCAACCCTACATTGAGTTTTAAATATGAGAAGGGCGGAGTCATTGTCATTTCATTGTAAGCACATGCTTTCCTGCAGAATTACTGTTTTTTGCACATAGCATGACCTTTACAGAAGTCTTTTATATTTGTGTTTTTGCTCGAGCACATTATTAAATAAAATACTAAATAATCAGAATACTAAAACTTTCAGGGGCTCATCAGTAGGTAATTCACTTGTCTTTGAATATGGGTAAATAGATAGCTTAACATGTGCTGCCCATTTTCCAATGTGAACAAACTTACAATTGGACTCTTAGCAGTTTTAACTAAGCCAGGATGGATGGAGACGCTCATAATCCCATAGGCTGCATACTCAAGAGACTGGCACCTGGTGATCATGTTCAAAGCAGCCTACATGAGCAAAACAAAACAAAACCCAGTTGTGAGAAAGGAATGTACTGAAGAGACAAAGGAAAGAAAGGGTTAAAATAAATAGTGATTGACAAGAGACTGTAAATTAACTGTTGTACGGGGCTGGAAAGGAATATGAAATAAACAGTAAAGGGTTAATTAAAACTTTGATTTGAGAAAGCTACAAATGGACTAAGGGTCCATATAAATTTAACAGAAGATTTTGGAATTGTAAAAGATCCTTCCCATGAGAAAATGTTTTTTTGCTTTGAATTAGGAAAAAAAACAACCTGTAATATTTCAAAATTGAACACTAGAGGGAACTAAAGATTTCAGTTAGAAGAGAAGAGAATATAAAATTGTCCAACAGTTACAGAATGGTGAAAAATATTCTAACGCTACTAATGTTGAGGAATGCTTTCAAAAAAAGGGAGTAAAAAATAAATATTAATAATGCCAGCAGTGATACCTGCCTTGCTAGATAGACTGTGCACAAAAGATATTATGGAAGGGGAACAGAAATGGAGTTGAAAGTGGATTTACAAGTGACACCTTAATAGACTTTTGCTGACACCAGGACCGAAATGATAATATTTTATGGATTTCCTTATAGATAAGAGAGGGGGGGGGGCATGGGTTAAAGAGATCAATTGGTGAAAAGCTACTAAAATCGTTTATACTCATTCTGTTGAAGATTGGAAATCGCTTCTTTATGTATTTACTTCCTTTTACCTTATTATAACTTTTCTTTCTATTCTTCGTATTTTTCTTTTCCTTTGCACTTTTTTTACTCTTCTTTTCTTTAGCTTGCACTAATTTTTAGCTATCGCAAGCTTTAATAGCATTATTTGAAGGGGGGGAAAAGGACATTCCAATTATGTACAGATAGCTTCGCATCGAAAACACATTAAGCACCTTACTGAAGCGGTATGCAGTTCCCTGTACAACATCCCACTCAGCCACAAGTTCAATAGAGCCTGCAATGCTGGACGCATTGATAATGGCCGCCTTGCTGCTGCTCAGCCCTTGACATGGGCTTCTCCGGGCTGCCTTCTTCAACAGGGGTAGAAATGCCTTGTAGAAAGATGAAAAGAAAGAAGGAGTTGCAGTTAGGCCCATGAAAAGGAGCTGAGGAATGGCAGG
Source organism: Protobothrops mucrosquamatus (assembly GCF_001527695.2). NCBI lineage: Eukaryota > Metazoa > Chordata > Lepidosauria > Squamata > Viperidae > Protobothrops > Protobothrops mucrosquamatus. Next base: position 430,044 of record NW_015386903.1, read on the forward strand.
GCAAAATCTTCTGGCACCTTCTCCTAGGAGACCTTCATAGAGTCATGCAGGCCTCACCACTCCCAAGAACACTGTTCTAACACTCTTTTGTGGGCTGCCCTTCAAGAGGGCTCCAAGGCTCCAGCTGATGCAGAGTCTGGATGACCTACAACAGTGGTGGCGAACCTATGGCACGGGTGCCAGAGGTGGCACTCGGAGCCCTCTCTGTGGGCACACGTGCCGTTGCCCCAGCCTTGCTTCCCCCCGCGACCCCCTCCTCTCCAGCAGCCCCCCTGAAGGAGAGTCACCCTTGAGCATGGTCCACACGGAGCAGCGCAGCCAAGGACATGGCAGCCAGGCAGCGTAGAGAAGACTCTGCCCTCACACCCCATCATGCAGTTGGTGCTGCAGGGCGTGGGCAGAGGGTGTGGCCGCCATAGCGTGCTGGGCTGCCTGGGCGATCTGCGGCGGGCCCTGGAGGCGGTGAGTGGTCCTGTGGCAGGTGGGGCGGGGGACGGAGGGCAGAGCGGGAGCGGGGCAGGGGGATGGAGCGGGGCCGGGGCCAGTTTTTGGGCACTCAGTCTCTAAAAGGTCCGCCATCACTGACCTACAAAATGGATTTATGGACAGCATACTGTATATCCAAGGGTATAACAATCCCAAATTTGGCTGAGATGCAGATAATCCGCCTGTTCTGCACTTCTTTGTGCTTGCCTTCTAACCCACATTCTCTTCAAACTTCTCGAAAAGGGAGAGATGGAAGGACAGGGGCATATTTGTCAGTTGGTCTCTTTAAGAAGCGGGCGTTTCAGTGCCTCTTTCAAGCACAAAGGGATCGCCTCCATTAAACTCAGCTGGCACCAAAGCTCTGAGCTCTGGAGAATTTATGAATTAGTCATTGGCCGATTTGGTGCACCCCGGGGGACATTCCAAGATGTCACTGCTTCTGTGCAGATTCTCTCCAGTCATCATCCAACTCTGAGAAATAGTGTGTGATTTTGACCACAAAATGTCTCACTGAAGAGGATCAGCAGTCTAGGTGGTTTTCTCCAGTCACAATATTCCCTAAAAAAGGAAGAGCTACCCCAATGTTTCAGCCTGTTCCCAAACTAATGTACAGTTTCTACTACTTGTGTTTTCAGCTTGCTCCTTGCCCTCCAGTTACAGATAGTCCTTGACTTCCAGCAGGTCACTTAATGACCGTTCAAAGATACAACAGCACTGCAAAAAGGACCTTTTTCACACTTACAACCATTGCAGCACCTCCGTGGTCACATGATCAAAATTCATACGCTTGGCAACTGACTCGTACTTATGACGGTTGCAGTGTCCTGCGGTCACGTGATTCCCTTTTGCGACCTGCCGACAAGCAAAGTCCATGGGGGAAAGCCAGATTCACCTCACAACCGTGTTAGTAACTTAACAACGGCAGAGATTCACTTAACAACTATGGCAGGAAAGGTCGTAAAATGAGGCAAAAACCACTCAACAACTGTCTTGCTCAGCGACAGAAATTTTGGGCTCAATTGTGGTCCTAAATTGAGGACTGCCTCTCTGCTGAATTCAACCACGCAATCTTTTTTTTTAATTAAAACAGTCTCCCTTGCTTTGAAAGAAGTTGTATTCATAGACAGACCTGGCTCATCAGCAGTGGGCCGATGGTATTGACAGAATAAGTTCTCATCATATTCTTGGCATTTTCTGCTTGCAGATCTTTGAAGTCCCAAGTGCCAGCGTTGTTGTACAGGATGGTCAGCCCAGCTTCTCCAACACACTTCTGCACTTCTTTCAGAGCGGCCTGGATGCTGTCAAGCTTAGTAACATCTAAGGAAAAGTTTTCTTAAGCAACGGAGTTGCTAAATTTGCAAAAAACGCTGTTTCATACAGACCACCTTCCCTTCTCAAAGCAGGTGATACAGATGTTACATGATGTCAAATACCCAACCGTGGAGTTTTACTTGACTTCTCTCACTCTTGGAAGGGGGGGGGAATTCTTTATTTTTAACTGGGAGGGGGTCAGATAACAAACTACTCAACCTGAAAGAAACCACAGTGAACCCAACCGCTCCCAACTAAATTTTATTGATTAGTTTTATCTGACCGTATCAAAAACTTATAAATGTAATACAGAGAAAACAAGAGTATATTCATAATAAATTGCCCCTGCCTTCAGCCTCAGTTTGTTCCAAAGTTGGGGGCATTGATGAAAATTGCCGACTTGCTAGAAAGATGCAGATTTGTTCTTTGCAGGAAGTAAGAAGTGGGGGGGGGGGGAAATCCCAATATTTTTTAATTTTTAAATAAGGATCTAGGTGAACAGTCCTTTTTGCAAAATATAGTTTGCAATCGATGTATGTGCTGTGTCTTCAACAGCTGTTGCACCACAGCTGCACAAAGGTTTAGTTAGAACTGAAGAAGCTTCCTGGATGAGAAGCGAAATGTTTTCAAAGAACATCCCCCCCACCCATCAAAAAAAAGTTCAGTTCCCTTTTGGAAAAAGCACCTTTGGGACAAGCGTGACCTGGATGATTGGGAATATCCATAGTTATCAAAGGTACATGGTTTTTCTTCAATTGGATCTTCTTGGAAATTCCTATATCTTACCATGTTTAATACATGCTCCAGAGAAAACACTTCTAACATGTGGGGAGGTATCTAAGTTAAATATTTTTGTCTCTATGAAGCTGATTCGGGTTCAACCAGCCACTTCATGTGAACCTAACCAGGGATGTTAATTCCAAGAATATCCGTGGATATTCTTGGCATTCCTGTAGTATGATTTATGGGGTGATTTATGGGAACACAACCAATGATGTTGCAACTTTGGTCAGTTCCAACAATAACTTTGAAACGGTTGTTCTGGACGTTCCCGTAGTACCAAATTTGCCCCATTTTTCACATGGCTTTTGAAACTCACCTAATTGCAAGACCACTAGATTCGGATATTTGCAAGCCATCTCTCTTAGCTCCTGGAGGGAAAAAAAGATCATAGATTTTTCTGTGGGTTAAAATTCACACAGTATGAACGAGAAGCAGATAATGCTTTGAGCTGGATGACAAAGAGTACAATTTCAAAAGGAAGAGGAACCAGTAAAGATGTGCATTTTTTTACTTCATTAGACGGCAGCGGTGCAATATTCCTGACTGAACAACAAAAAAACCCCCTCAAGAAACCACATTAATGCAAAATGGCATTTTTGTTCATTCAACGTAATGAACAGATATGACTCTGTAAAAAAGCTTCCACGTCTGACTGCTGATTCAAAGCTTTTTATAAGTGGAGAGATCACTATCCAAACCTTTATTACACTCTGCTCAGCAAGTGTCACTGCTGAAGGTTAAGAGAGCTAATTAATGTTAGAAGCCATTTTATTCATTTTTTGGGATTCAGTGTACCGTAGGTGTAAATCTTGAATGGTTCAGCACTGAAGTCACCATCTCCTTTGAACATTCTGAGTTCTTGTCTTTTAGAATAGCTGCCAGATAACAATTAGGAGCAAAATAGCCCATGAGCGGGAAGCAAGTTGTTCTACTCACATTTTGTTTTCTAGGAATACAATGCACGAAGCAGGAGAAATTAGGGTAAGATTTAAGGGTGGATTGCAAGGATAAAAAATCATAATAGAGGGGTCATAAATCACGTTGATATGGATTAGATTTAATTATATGTTTTCTCACCTCTTGTATTATGATTTACAGTAATTTATTTTGCTTACTACTTTTCTCTACTTTGAATGGCATTGGTTTTTTTTAAATATTTTTGGTTGAAAATCACACAAACGAAGTATGCCGTGTAGAAGAAAGAACAGGAAATCAAAAAGAAGTTAACAACAAGCGAACAGAATTTAAAAAAAAAGAAAAAGGGAATGATATATTATTTAAATAGAACACACTCAATCTGTGCTTTGTTTAGAATTGCTTGCTACAAAAGGGAAAAATACAACCAATGCATATAGCTATGTGGGTCCAATATTCCTGGTGTACTCAAAATGCAAGCTTGATATTCAGCCTCAGTTCAATTTCTTAACCACTATTCCTAAGCCATCCTATGCTGATTCTTACCTTGGTTTCTTCTCCCTCCAGGTCAAGGGTTGTAGCAAAGACCCATTTGGGTGGAGAGGGCAGCTCCAGAAACCTCTTCACCAGACCCAGACCAATCCCTTGATCGGATCCTGTCACCAGGATGCTGAAAACAGAGAAATCGTCTGCCTTTGCCATCTCTTCAGGACCTGCAGCTTCTGCTTCCAACCTGCTCAAATGTTGGTTTCAAATGTTTCTTCTCGTTATGGGAACTAACATTATAAGGGATGGCCAACACCCACCTTTAGATCTTCTGAGGAATGTCATCTACACAGTTCTGTGTGATGCCGTTCAGATTGCAGGAAGCCCCTGTGGTGTTCGTGCAGCTAATTAATGAGGTGTTGCATGAGCATTTATACCATGGGGTTCTCGTGTATGCAAAGCTGTCCAAATGTGAGTTCCACCAAACCTGATTGGACTATCTAGGGTACCGGATATCGGAGGAAGGTGTGGAGATGGACCCTGACAAAGACAGGGCCGTGCTAGAGTGGCAGGCATCACAGACCCGTCGTCAGTTGCAGAGCTTCCTAGGGTTCACAAACTTCTATCGGCAGTTCATCCCTTCGTTCGCTAAGGTGGCCCTACCCTTAACAGATCTGCTCCGCACGAGACATACAGTGGGTAAACCATGCCCCGGTCAACCACTGACGTGGACTTTGGCTTGCCAGAGGGCCTTTGAGGACCTGAAGGCCCTCTTTGCATGGGAGCTGGTCCTACTACATCCCAATCCTGACTTGCCATTCATAGTATAGGCTGATGCCAGCGATCTTGCAGTTGGAGCGGTTCTGCTCCAGAAGAACGGGCAAGGAACACTACAGCCCTGTGCATACACCCCCAATAAACTGACGGACACAGAACAGGCGTGGGCAATATGGGAGAAGGAGGTGTTTGCCGTACGGTGGTCACTGTCGACTTGGCGGCATTTTCTGGAGGGAGCCAAGGAACCGTTCAAGGTCTGAACGAACCATAAAAACCTTGAGGCCTTACAGTGCCTATCACCGAAACATGTTCAATGGGCACAATGCTTCCAATGGTTTCGCTTTCGGTTGAAATACGTGCCGGGGGTTAGGAACTTCTTGGCAGACGCGGTGTCACATATGCCCCAATATAATAGCAGGCGGGAGGAGGAAGTACAGGCCATTATGCCTTCGTTCAAGCAGTGCTAACTTCATTTGCTGTTTGCTGTGATAACGCATGCCAGAACATTCCGTGAATAAACCAACCACCTGTGAACTCAACAGCTTGTTTCTTGTTGGAGGCAGGGGTGCGGTAAGGACATCTGACAAAGAATGGCAACAGTTTTGTAAAAGAGTATTGAGATCAACAAGGCATCCACACCTTTTGTGCCTTTTCATCTCTGCTGGATTGCTCCATATAAAAATTAGCAATAGCGATAGCACTTAGACTTATATACAGCTTCATAGTGCTTTACATCCCTCTCTAAGCCATTTACAGAGTCAGCATCTTGCCCCCCAAAAAACTGGCTCCTCATTTTACTGACTTTGGAAGGATGGAAGGCTGAGTCAACCTTGAGCTCTGTCAGGGTCGAATTCCATGCTGTGGGGAGAATTAGCCTGCAATAGTGCATTCTACCATTGTACCACCAATGTTTTTAATTTGTCTTAGACATTTTTTTTGGATTTCTCTTGGATCAACTAATTTTCCTAGATTAGATATTTCAATTTAGCATTGCCCAGTTCAGGCATACAGCTAATTCAGACACTGATCTTGTGTTGTGTGTTGTTTTCACACAGGCACTGTATCTTTCAAGAAGTCTTGAGATTCTGCTCTTGTCAGTACATCCTTCATTGCATTTTGCTTTATTAAATGTATTTGGCGCCCATCTCACCACAAGGCAATTCAGCATGTCGAGGTTTAGCCGTGTCTCTTTGAGGAAGAAGTGAAGCATCAGCAATAGCAATATCTCTAGGAGACAGAGGAACAATGCCCTCTCTCAGCAAAGAATTGACCATCACTAGATGGTGTACTGCAGTTGCCAAAAAAGCCAACACAGTGCTGGGCTGCATTAACAGAGGGATAGAATCACGATCACGTGAAGTATTAATA
>NW_015386903.1:436269-511256 GCF_001527695.2 Protobothrops mucrosquamatus
AAAGAGTACAGAGAAGAGCAACAAAGATGATTAGGGGACTGGAGGCTAAAACATATAAGGAATGGTTGCTGGAATTGGGTATGTCTAGTTTAACGAAGAGAAGGACGAGGGGGGACATGATAGCAGTGTTCCAATATCTCAGGGGCTGCCCCAAAGAAGAGGGAGTCAAGCTATTCTCCAAGGCGCCTGAAGGCAGGACAAGAAGCAATGGATGGAAACTAATCAAGGAGAGAAGCAACCTAGAACTAAGGAGAAACTTCCTGACAGTTAGAACAATTAACCAATGGAACAACCTGCCTCCAAAAGCGGTGAATGCTCCAACACTGGAGGCTTTTAAGAAGAGACTGGACAGCCATTTGTCTGAAATGGTGTAGGGTTCCTGCATGAGCAGGGGGGTTGGACTCGATGACCTCCAAGGTCCCTTCCAACATTATTATTATTATTACTACTACTACTACTACTACTACTACTACTACTACTACTACTACTATAGAACTCAGTAGCAGGTTGCCTCCTGGGCAACTGTCCACCAAACAGGAGACATGAATCTAATCAGCAGGTGGTCCTAGCTCACAGTTATAAGGACTCTGTTTGCTTCCTTGGGACCAACAAGTTCAAACTGATCACAAAACCCTTTAGGATTTTATGAACCATCTCACTTCACTATGTCTATAACACCATGTGTTATAATGGGGAAAAATGTCCAAGCAAAGGAAATAAACTAGATGCAATTTGAAAGAACACTCTGAGACAGTTTTTCAGTAAGATCAGAGCTCAGGATTAAGTTTCCCTTAATAGTGTTTGTATCTATTTTATTGTATGTATACTATAAGCCACCCAGAGTTGGTTTGGAGTTGAGCAGCACCAAAATATGAAATCAAACAAACAAACATCTGAGGCCCAGGGCTCAAGAGAGAGAGACCATCCAAGTGAGCATTAGGCATTTAAAGGGAGTTGCCTCCGAGTTTCACAAAACGCATTCAATAATTGCCACTAATTAGTTTCCATACTAATTGTCCACTTGCACACAAAAAGCTCCACACGTTATGTCCTATTCACAAAAACCTTTTAAAATGTAACCAGAGAAATGCTCAAAGGAAAACATGAAAAAGAACCAAACCTACTAAGGGCCATATGCAAGAAATAAGAAGTTATTAAATTTGCTTGTTTCCATGATCAGATAAACAGCGATAGAGTCAGGTGTAGAAAGGAATTTAAACTCCTGGTGTTTAGCTTTAATATCCTACATTATTTGTAGAAGGGGAATAAAGAAATAAACAACTGATTTATTAAGATCATAAAAAATGCTTTTTTCAGTACTGTGATAGAAATTGGATTCTGAAGACCATGAATGTTGGCAGGACAATGCTATCTATGGTGCTGGAGAAGACTCCTGCGAGTCCCCTGGACTGCCAGGCGATCAAACCGGTCAGTCCTACAGGAGATCAACCCCGACTGCTCTTTAGAAGGCCAGATCCTGAAGTTGAAACTCAAGTATTTTGGCCCCCTAATGAGCAGGGAGGACTCACTGGAGAAGAACCTAATACTGGGAAAGATGGAGGGCAAGAGAAGGGGACGACAGAGAATGAGGTGGCTGAATGGAGTCACAGAAGCAGCAGGCGTGAGCTTAAATGGACTCCAGAAGATGGTAGAAGACAGGAAGGCCTGGAGGAACGTTGTCCATGGGGTCGCGATGGGTCGGACACGACTTCACAACTAACAACAACAATAATTCTTTTCAGCACTGAACTTCAATTCCACAGATATTTGAAACAATTCTTAAGTATTTAAAAACTTACCTGATTTTTTTTTTTTTACGCTCATCTAATTTTGTCTGCCAAAAGCTTTAGATCTCTTCTGTGAAGTATTGTCTTTGCCATCTACATTGCCCCAAGGGCATCTGGGGTGAATAGGGAAGGGCACATACATTTAAGCCATAACATCCAAACAAGCTGTTATTCAACATTATAAATTAAAAAGTGGAAATTGGCAGACTCACACTCTCGGACCTTTAGAATTATGGTGAGTCATGCTGGCTGTTGCAGTTAAACCACATCTGGTTGGGAGACCCATATACCCCATCCTTGTCCTGGATTAATAGCAAGCAGGATGATTAAAATGCTTGTGGAGAAGGAACAAGATTCCTAGCTAAGATAGGGTGCTGAGATCTAAAAATGTATGCCTTTTGCTTTTAGTCCTTACGTTACTGCTCCATTGGTTTAAGATTAATGCCAATATTTACCTCGATTCTTATCTGACACCATAACCCCTCTAAAGACTGGAACTCACATGAGACCTAAATTCTCCCTCGTACTGGGTTATCTTAAAAAATAAAGGAACAAATACTTCAGTGGTTCCCAACCTTTTCTATACCCCGCACCTCTAGAACGCTTCTGATATACTCTCGCACCCCTTACAAAAGTTCAAAACAAATTACGCATATACACTATACTTTTGAAACTTCTAAACCCAAGTTTTCATACCCCCTGGAATATTGTCTCGTACCCCCGGTTGGGAATTTTGCTTTAGATCAGGGGTGTCAAACTGCCGGGGGCCGGACGCATCATACGGAAGCTGCGCCCACCCCATTGCCGGCAATGGCAAAACCATCCCGATACATTGCGCAACGTCACGTGACGTCATGAGTTTGACATGTCTGCTTTAGATGTACATTCGGATGGCTGTTCCACCTGGTAAAGCTTGCCTTCATCCTGTTTCCGATGATGACTTAATCCAGACTATCTCACTACAAACAGTTGTACTATACTTCTCTACAATCAGATACAAATGACAAATGGGAATACAGATATGAACTAACCCAGGGGTAGGCAACCTTGGCTCTTTTATGACTCGTGGACTTCAACTCCCAGAATTCCTGAGCCAGCATGGCTCAGCTTGGAAACCTCTCCCTTTCCCCTCAGCATGGCTGCCTCAGGAATTCTGGGAGTTGAAGTCCATGAGTCACAAAAGAGCCAAGGTTGCCTACCCTTGAACTAACCAATGCACACGTATGAACATACAGATGATGCCAGGGGGGGGGGTTGAACCAAAGCCGGTGAAGGCATGTGTAGCTCAGGCACCACCGGCTGGCAATAAAACTCCTGGCTTTCAACTCACCTCACAACGGTCTTGTTTAGCAACGGAAATGTTGGCCGCAACTGTGGTCAAGGACTACCCTATAGAACAAAAGTTCTTCTCTCAATTAAGCAACACACACACACACACACAAGCACCAGAATGGAGCACGGGCAAGTGAGACAGGACACGGGCAAGTGCACAGATGCATATTTTAATAAAAATAATTCTGTCAAAATACAACAGACTGTGGGTTTCTATATTTCCAGTACAATTTCTCTCACTCTTTTTTTTTGTTTTGTTTTGTTTTTTTGTCAGTTAAAATGTCCTCCTTTGGGAAGGTTTTCATGCTAGAGTTGGTTTAACTGAAATCACAAATACTAAGCAGAAACTGATCCAATGTGCGTAGCTTGGAAGGAGATCCGTCAAGTCCTCAAATCACAGGAAAATGAAAAGTTGAGATTGCGGAAGCCTGGTGGAACCCCACATTCTGCTCGGCCTGTTTATTTGATAGGATACTTTAAAAAAAAAAATCCTTAACAGTTGGTATCATAATGAAATCATTGAAACAAAAAGAATTTGAGATGCCATGCCAGAGCTGGTACCTGAGTTTGCAAACAAGCGAGAGAAAGAGAAAAATAAAGAACTCCGTGTTTCTTTTCTTTTTTCTTTTAATGTCAGATCCAAAATGTAATCCAATTAGGCCTGCCAGTAATCTTTCTTGCTAGTTCAAGATGAGCAGATGGCACCCAAATCTTACACCTCCAGCCCAATTTTTTTTTTAAATAATAAAACAACAACCCTCAAGTCCAAAGATTTGAACGAACTTATTCGATGGTGACCATTAGCGTTCTTCTACATCTATTATACATCTCAAATATTCCCAAAACAAGTGCCCAAAACAACACTGGTAAATAAATCCATTGGATAAGAGGATTTGGCACATTTATTTGGTTACAGAATGCTGAGGACCATAATGGGGATAAATGAAGCACCAATTCTTGTCGACGCGACGGCTGTTCCTTGTTGAAAAAAGTGACAATTGACATTCAAGCTAGCCAGTTTGAATCATTGGTAGGTGACATTCCGGCACTAGAACTTTCTAATTTACAGCCAAAAACTCCTGAAACTGGTTGCAAAAGCTACATGGAAGAAAAATGAGATAGTTCTTTGAACACCTACCTGGGGCTCTGAAATTCCTCTCAATCAACAATCCTTCTCATTCTAATGTCCTCCAGAGACGTTGGACTATAATTAGCCATTGTTGTCAGTTGTGAAAGCGTAATTGCAGATTATTCCACCGCTATAGTAGACGATAATCGACGCTTGCATTTGGGATTTCCCAGTGTTCATTTTACAGACACCATGGGCAGTGATTTGTAGTTTAAAGTATGATCAACATGGCAAATGATCAGAAAAAAAGTTGCCAGGCTTTTGTTACCATTCTTCTGATTAGCGGTTGATAAAAACCTGGAATCAGATGGATCGTTTGCAAAAGGTTTCTGACAGGGTGACAAAAATCAGCCAGATGGTGTCAAAAAGAATATATATTTTTCCCTTGAATTTCTTATCTATGTAAAATCTTTTAACAAAAACTATTTTTTTAAAAAAAGGAAATATATCCTAAGATAGGTGCTAGATACAATCTCATTATCACCTGGCAGAACCTAATAATCTCTTGTCAGGTTTCATCTTAAAATTGAGACTAAATGTAAACTGTGGCTTTCAGGCTAGACATTCCTCCTCTCCTTTTGCTGATCTAAGTCTGGAGAACTCCAAGATTATGTGCTATTTTGTGTCCGTGAAAATGGTAAAAGGCTTTTAACCGCAAACGCAATTTAAATCTTCTTCCCTTCAAAGGTTCCGTAGGATTTCAAACAATCCTTTCCCATAATATATGTACTGTGGTCTCTTTAGAGCAATTACAACTAGTATTCAAATATCTGATTATCTTAGATCACATTCTAAGTGACTCATAAACATCTCAACCAGGCATAGCGTTGACTCGAATGCTTCCTAAATTAAATTTCACCTGCCGTATCCACAGGACTGAGGCATCAAAATGTTGAGCCACCAAATGCAGATTGTCTTTGAGCAAAAGTTAAACCTGCTCCTTTACAAAATTGGCGTTACCACATCACTAACTAGCTTGTCTGAGAAAAAAAAAATCTGAGGAGTGCAAAAACTGCCATGAAAACGCTTGACTTTTAAGCAAAGGATGGCAAAGAAGCCACAGCTTGGGGAAAAAGCAGCACACAGCAAAGAACAATAACAAAAAAAAAAACTTCCTGAAGCAACTTGAAAAAGGGATGAGATGGAAACTGGAGAAAACAAATCAAGCAGGAAAAAAAAATCTGCAGCCAAACAAGCAAGAGATGGTGAACATTTAAAATCGGAATTCAAACGCTGGGAACTCTTATGAAGCCTAAAAGCAAACGCAGCAGGCTAGATAGACAGAGCTGGTGGTGGTATTGATGGAGACCTTTGCCATGTAAGAAGTTACAAAAGATGGACGGTGGGCAAAACATTCTGCTTTTAAGCTGGCACTAATTATTTGGTTGCTCCTGTAATTTTGTGGGTTGGTGTTATAATTACAAGTCCTTAAAAGGTGTAAGGCAAGGTTAAGATCCAATAACAGTAAATGTACAACTTCGTGACCATCCGAGCAAAAGGGATGCTGGATAGATATTTCCGCTTGTCAAAAGTACGAACAAAAAAATAATAATAATTTCATTTTGACCTAATCAGCGCAAGGTAGCCATAACAGCCAAAGTTATGCAATGTAATCAGAGCCTGGAACGGTCTTTTCTGTTTAGTCAATTCTTTAATGTGCCCATTTTTCTTTCAGTATCTGGCACTAAAATTCAGTCCTGATCTGCCAAGGAGGCAGTAGTGCTTGGTCTTCTGAACTTGGCATGTCTTACGTAGAAACCTGAAAGCAAAAGTTGGTCCCTGCTAAGCAGTCGCAGGACCCTCGCAGAAATCAACGGAAGTTGCACCACCTTATTATTTCTCCAGGTTCCGCCTACCTGGTGACGCTTGCATAATATTCCAAATGTACTTCATCCGTGCATAGATGCATATTTTTTTTTCATTACAGCTACAAGTCCTTAACCCCACCCAAAAGTCATTTCTATGCTACTGCAATTAAAGTTCACCCTCAATGGAAGCATTTTCCTCATCAAATCAGAAACCTCTCTTTTGTGTTATCTTCTGCAAGTGGTCAGTTTTAATTAAAATGCCTTGCCTGTTGAGCTTCTGGATTTTTAAAAATTCTTCCCAATTAAAAAAACTATTTTAAAAGCTCGGCAAAAATATGGAAACATACTGGCAAGCCAGTAATTGTATTTCTAATGTCAACAAGCTTTTAGTACAGCAGGATTCCTCTGTTGTACTATAAAAATACGTGGTTATCATTCACTTGGGTAAATTAAATTAGACTGGAGTTTCCAACCTGTTATTTCCAGCAGTATTTTGTAAGGATTCTTACAATATGTTAAGTCTGGAAAAATGATTCCCAAATTTTCTTTCTTTCTTTTCTTTTTTAAAAAAGGCTATTCCTTGGAGTAAAACTGTGTTTTTCTTTTTTTTTAAAAAAAGAAAGAATATTGCCTTACGTCCTCTTTTCAAGTGGGGGTAAGCAGGATAAAAACGAGGTTTTTGTACTATTGTCCTATCAGTGTAATATCAAAGGCATGGAGGCAATGAAACGACGAAATAAAAAGCTGGCTTCACAAACTCAAAAGACTGGTGAGGGGGATTCTTGACATGTTGAAGACTCATCTTTTCATGGTTCACAACTGACATGGAGAACGTACATCCACTCTGTAAGGAAAGATCTTAGGGAGGAGCCTCTAGATTAAAAGGAAGGAAGGAAAAAAATGTTCAACTAATATATAGCTCCCATTTTCCATTCCACCTCGATTCCATTCCAGGCAGCCCTTTGGGTACCAGGATTAGGAAGCTCTCTTCTCCTTCCTCTTTGAGGCAAGTTTTAGATTGTGAGTTGCCTAAATGTGACCAGATGTGACAAAGGAGAAGTCCCCTAGCAACAGCTTAGGATCACTTGCTTTGATGGAGGGGAGGAAAACCCTGTGTTTCTCCAGAGGTTGTCAAGCTCCCGGCAACCCAGTCAGCATGGCCAATCATCAGCAGTTTGAGAAGTTGTAGCGGAGCAACAAATTCCCACAGCGATGCCCTCGTGTCTGATTGCCGTTAAGAGCTCTTACTACTTCTCCACAGAGTTTGGGGACATAACTCAGGTCACACCAGTTCTCTTTCCAAGCATTGCAGGATATCCTATTCAAGGGGCAGTTGGGAACAGATCCTCTTATTGTTCCCAAGCTCAGCCTTCCCCCAGATTAGTTCCCAGGCTGCATCCGTAGGGTTTCTCAGGGCTGTGTGTCAGAGGCACAGAAAAAAAAAAAAGATCAACTCTTTTTGTTTGGATAGCATGGCTAATATTCCAACACGCACATTCAGACTCCTGGTTTTTTTATGAGGACCAGCAACAGTGAACGATACTGTCCAAAGAAGCACACCTGCCAGTTAAGTTTTTCCGAACGTAAAAAATAAAGTTAAAACAAAAAAAAAAAAGCAAAACAGGCCGTCACCAACTCAAGATACACTTTTTATCTCTAAATGAATTAGAAACCAGCTCAGCACAAACTCTCCAGGTATAAATACTGGGTGGCTCAGTCAGACAAATAAAATAACATAATAAAATAAAAAGGTAAAATCCTAAAGTCAGAAGGCGCTACATCAGAAGGACCAGTGAGAAGGCCAAGTGCTGTGGGTGGGGCAGAGAAGAAGGATGCGGCTGTGATGGGAGGGCGGGATGGGGCGGGGTGGGGAACCCTGCGAGCAGTTTCCAGGGTGAGCAACGAAGAAGGCGCGTCAAGGGTCCTCTCCTCCTCCTCCTCCTCCTCCTCCCCTCCCGCCTCAGTCAACGCTGTGTCCTTCTGCTGGGCAGCGGGTGGAGGGCAGGCGCAGGTGAGAAACCGCAAGGCAGGAAGAGGTGAAAGGGCAGCAACTGGAGGGGTCACTCTGCCTCACTCAGTGGCTAGTGCAAATAGTCGTCCACTCTGGCGAAGGAGCAGGAGCCCAGGCCCACGCGCGCCATGAGTCGCAAGCACTCCGAGGCCTGGCCCAGGGCGAGCAGCAGGGGGGGCTGCTTTGGCAGGTTCTGAGACTCTGAGGAGAGAAAAGAGACCAGAGATGCACAAGGAACATGTCATGCAAAGAGGCTACGTCTTGCTCCCCTCCCCTCCTTCACCCAACCCCCTGACAGTCCTAACCCTTGGCAGATAAATGTTTTGGGCTGATGGGCCCAGAGGGAATTTTGAAAGCCTCTTGTAGCCGTTCTTGCAACCGGGCTGGTAGGAGGGTGGACGCATTTCCAAAATAGTCAAAACAGAATCGCCATTTACTAGCCGGCAAATTAGGGACGTTGCAGTAGGACGCCACTGCTGTTAAGACTGCAAGGGTGCTCTCTAGCACCCCGACTTGTTATTGTCTATTGGGAGGCTGGGGAGGTGATACACTTCCACAAGAAACATGGGGATGCAGCCACTTCTGTTCTCTAAAAAAAATCTGACCCTGATGGAGACTTGGAGCCGTTTTTCCTCAAGGGGACGGCTGAAGAGTTACAACTTCTACTAGCTTCCCAGTCATTGCTCCAAAGTGCATAGGGAATTCAGCATCTTAGCCCAGGGGTAGGCAACCTTGGCTCTTTTATGACTCGTGGACTTCAACTCCCAGAATTCCCGAGCCAGCATGGCTCAGCTTGGAAACCTCTCCCTTTTCCCTCAGCGTGGCTGGCTCAGGAATTCTGGGAGTTGAAGTCCACCCATCTCCGAGTGGCCAAGGTTGAGAAATACAGGCCTTAGGCCAGGGGTAGGCAACCTTGGCTCTTTTTTGACTGGTGGACTTCAACTCCCAGAATTCCTGAGCCAGCCACGCTGAGGGGAAAGGGAGAGGTTTCCAAGCTGAGCCACGCTGGCTCAGGAATTCTGGGAGTTGAAGTCCACGAGTCATGAGGGGGCCAAAGTTGCCTATCCTCATCTTAGCCCATAGTTGTTAACAAGATGGCAGTGATCCAGGACAAATATTCAGGAGACCTTTCAAAAAAAGCCCAGGATGGAAAGAAAATACTAACGAAAAAAAGCTTTCACAGGATAGCTATCTTCTCACAGAGCAATCTATGAGAAAAACTCTTTTTCAGCAGCCACCCCCGTGCAGTCACAGAGTGTAACATTTGCTTTGGCTGACACCTGCCTGACTAACATGAAGCAGCAGCCAACCTAGGCACATCATTTGTCCGAAATGGTATAGGGTTTCCTGCCTGAGCGGGGGGTTGGACTAGATGACCTTCAAGGTCCCTTCCAACTTTACTACTACTACTACTACTACTACTATTATTATTATTATTATTATTATTATTATTATTATTATTATTATTATTATTATTATTATTATTATTATTATTATTATTATTATATGCTTTTCATCCTCCTGTCTTGCCTCCTTTTTCATTCTCATAACTCCCTCCCCTTTCTTTTCTTTACTTTCTTCTCTCTTTCCTATATACACACAGCTACACTCCCTCTCCAGCACAGGTGATCTGCCAAAACCTGCAAAAAAATATGCGGCAAAATTCCTGCCACATTAGCCCTCTCAAGCGGTGCACAGAGCGGAGTTGCAACCGGCTCCTGGCATCTCCTTACCCAAAATAGCGCTATTGAGTGCAGCACACACCGGCTCCCTCTGGATTGGATCCAGCTGCTGACCGACTGGACAGTTCCAAGGATCAGAATAGGCTAACAAGCTGAATGCATCCTGAAAGAGTAATAAGAGGTCTCAGCAGAGAGCAGCAAAAGGTACTTGGTTCCAGTGGCGTTAACTGTTCTACAGGGGCCCTTCAGACTACAATTCCCAAGATTTCTTTTTTATATACAGTATATATACATTTTATTAATAATACAAAATTAAAAACACATTGGCCATAGATATGATGTCACTGATTCCATACACCTTCCAACCTTTTACAATAGTATTAGTACTCATATAGACATATAGTTCTTAAACTTTGCTCACTATTTATAATATATTATTAACACTTTTTCCCTTATTTCTATATATCTATTTATCTTTTAAATATACATTTGTCTATAATCTATATTTTATTCTAGCACTATACATTTATCTTGGCTACCCTCTTATTGTCTATCCAATCATAAAATCGTTCCCAGATTTTGTAGTACTTGGTTTCACTTTTGTCCTTGAGTTCCCATGTAAGTCTATCCATTTCAGCGCAACTGAAAATTTTCAATAATATTTCCTCTTCGGTTGGAGTATCTTTCTCTTTCCATTTTTTAGCGAAGGCTATTCGTGCCGCTGTTACTATATGCAGTAGTAAATAATTTGTGTCTTTCTTATATTTTCTTTCTATAATTCCCAATAAGAGAAATTCCAGTTTGGCTTCTATATCTATTTGCAAAATTTCTTCCAACCACTTCTTTAATAAGTTCCAAAATGTTTGTGCCTTTGGGCATTGCCACCACATGTGGTAATAATTCCAAACGGTCTCTTCACACTTCCAGCATATCGAAATTCCCATGATTTCAAGGCCACTTGGACACAGTACCCTACCTTACCTTGAAGGCATGAGGTTGTCAAATGATACAGCAGAGAACCACAAGGGGCTAATAGGGCATGCCGAGAGCTGCATTCGTAAACTGGCCAAGGCCAGTGTTTATTTTTTTCAAGACAGTTGAGTACTATTTTAAATATTAATAACACTTCTGGGGGAGATTATATTTAAACTGGGGAGGGAGCATAAATTTTGATCATAGTAACTCAACGAAATAAGCTGCAGTTCCCCCCCCCCTTCAAAAGTATAGGATACTAATGCAATAGCTCTCCCTACTGACCAGTGAAAAGTTTTATTTCACAGATGGAAAATAATGCAGAGGAGGAATGATCATCAGAGATTTTGTGTGTGTGTGTGTGTGTGTGTGTGTGAGAGAGAGAGAGAGAGAGAGAGAGAGAGAGAGAGAGAGAGAGAGAGAGAGAGAGAGAGAGAGAGAGAGAGAAAGGCCAAATCTATTTTATTAGTGGGGAGGGGTTTAAATGATTTTGCCAAGGACAGCGATGGTTTCCCAAGCTCTGAATGCCTTGGGACAATTTTTGCTGAATTCTATCTAACACACCAATAAAGGAAAATCAAGGACTAGCACTGATGATGTTACCTAGTTGGGTGATGAAACGTCTGCAGGAAAACAAGCAAGCTAAGAGAGCACTAAGGACTGTAATGTCTTCTACTGCCTTCCTGGTTTCATCTTTTTAAACAAAAAGTGTTCCATTATCTGAGGGGCTTCCACAAAGAAGAGGGGGTCAACCTATTCTGAGGGGCTTCCACAAAGAAAAGGGGGTCAAGCCATTCTCCAAAGCACCAGAAGGCAAGAGAAGAAGCAATGGATGGAAAGTAATCAAGGAGAGAAGCAATCTTGGAACTAAGGAGAAATTTCCTGACAATGAGAACAATTAATCAGTGGAATGGTGTGCCTCCAGAAGTTGTGGATTCTCCATCAAGGGGGGGGTTTAAAGAAGAGACTGGATAGCCATTTGTCTGGAAACGGTATAGGCTCTCCTGCTTGAGCAGGGGGCTGGACTAGCATTAGAAGATCCCTCTAAGATCCCTTCCAACTCTGTTATTCTGTTAAATAAATGCCCAAACCTTAATTATTATTTTTTAACGCAGAAATAAAAGAGAACTCATTTTGGGTGAAAGAGGAGCCGCTCTAGTGAAGAAAACAGCCAAGCTGTGTACCTGTAACATTTTTTTGTGGGCTGTGTTCTTGCCGTAGTCTCTGCATAGCTGCTCGCTGAGGATCTGGAGTTCCCGCCCGAACTGGATCATCCGCTCGGTGGCAGCGTGGTTCCCTCCACAGAGTTGCCTCTGTGGGCAGCCGTCTTCTGGAGAAAAGGGGGAAGGATGGGTCACCAACCTGCATGGCATCGAAGCATCTGCCTTCTTCAGCCTGACTGACCCCCCACCCCCCCCCCAAATGATTGGCCATGTAAGTCACTGGGTACAAAAGGTCTTCTAAAGAGACCTTGACTGGAAGCCCATCTTAATCTTTTAACCTTTCCTCCCCCCCCAGCATTCCAGGACTGACTGCAAATCCATGAATATTGAATATTACAGGCTTAAAAGTCCAGAAGTTAAATTCTATACTGGATCGTAGATGAAAAAAACAAACAAACAAACCCCTTGGTAAACAAGTATTGGGTCTACCCATTGTGTTAAAGCAGGATGGATTCTATACAATTGTTGAATCAACTAGAATACGGGTAATCCTCGATTTGCAACCGATTCATTTATTGACAGTTTGAAGTTACAACGGTGTGGGGGAAAAAAGTGACTTGCAATCAGCCCTCGCGCTTATTACTGTTGTAGCGTCTCTATGATCACGTGATCAAAATCTTGGCTTTTGGCAACCGGGATGTATTTACCACAGCTGCAGGGTCCTGGGGTCACGTGATCGCCCCCTTGCAACCTTCCCAGCCGTCTTCCAACCAGCAAAGACAATGGGGCAGGGCTGGGGAATTCTGGGAGTTGAAGTCCACAAGTCTTAAAGTGGCCAAGTTTGAGGACCCCTGCAATGGGGGAAGCAGATGCACTGCATGATTCATTTAACTGCAGCGATTTGCTGAATAACCAGGGCAAAAAGGTTGCAAAATGACTCCTCCTGTCACAACTGCCTTGCTTAGCCATGGAGATTTTGGACTCAACTGTGGCTTTAAGTCGAGGACCACCCGGTGTGGGAATGGATGGGCTGGAAAAAGCTTCTGATGTGCAGTAATTTTCCATAAGGAACCTCACCTACCCTGGATAATGAACTGTTTCCTCAAAAAGTGCTTTTCCTCTGCCCGCAGGCCGGCCAGACCTACCCATGCTGGAATCATCAGTCTGTAGAATTTCTTCATGCTTGTAAGTGCCATTCATTATTCGGGTGGCTGAATTCTCCAGGATTCCGTTGGGATAGTGCTCCGCCTCCATCTCCATCTCACTGTCACTTGAATGAAGAGGATGGAGGTCATGAGACAGGGAGAGGGGAGGAGAGAAAGAAAGAAAGAAAGAAAGAAAGAAAGAAAGAAAGAAAGAAAGAAAGAAAGAAAGAAAGAAAGAAAGAAATGCCAAAAAAGGAAAAGGCCTGCCCTAAAAGACACCTGTCTCACCTGGTTTCTTGGTTGCTAGTGCTGCTGTGTTGTTGGGATTTGGTAGAATCTGTTGAGTTGGACTCCGAGTAGTTCACGGAGGAAGGGGATGATGAAGAAGAGGAGGAGGAGGACGAACTCAGTGCAGGATATTTACTGTGGCTCTGCTTGCTTTTTAGGGAGGTCACCCCATTGCTACAGCTTGGGCTGTCTGCTCCTGAAGACAGAGAGAGAAGTCAAGGTGGGAAACCTAGCGCTCTTTTAATTATTAAAACTTTAAGCCCCACTAAAGAGAAAGGTTTCCCCTATCCAGTTGTGTCCAACTCTAGGGGGCAGTGATTATCATTTCCTAGTTGAGGGAGCCAGCATTGTCCAAAGACACTGCTGTGGTCATGCGGCCAGCGTGGCTATACACCAAAGGCGCATGGGACGCTGTTACCTTCCCTCTGAAGTGGTACCTATTTATCTACTCGCATTTGCATGCCTTCAAACCGCTAGATCCTCTTGATGCGGGTGAAGGAGGAGAGTGCAAACATTGGCTTGAAACTCAACGTTAAGAAAACCAAGATCATGGCATCCGGCCCTCTCAATTCCTGGCAAATAGATGGGGAAGAAATGGAGGTAGTGACAGATTTTATCTTCCTGGGCTCCAAGATCACCGCAGATGGGAACTGCAGCCAAGAAATTAAAAGACGCTTGCTCCTGGGGAGGAAAGCTGTGGCAAATCTAGACAGCATACTAAAAAGCAGAGACATCACCCTGCCAACAAAAGTGCATAGAGTCAAGGCCATGGTTTTCCCAGTTACAATGTATGGCTGTGAAAACTGGACCATAAGAAAGGCTGAGTGCCAAATAATTGAGGCCTTTCAACTATGGTGCTGGAGAAGACTCCTGTGAGTCCCCTGGACTGCAAGGCGATCAAACCGGTCAGTCCTAGAGGAGATCAACCCCGACTGCTCTTTAGAAGGCCAGATCCTGAAGTGGAAACTCAAGTACTTTGGCCACCTAATGAGAAGGAAGGACTCACTGGAGAAGGGCCTAATGCTGGGAAAGATTGAGGGCGATGGAAGAAGGGGACAACAGAGAATGAGGTGGCTGAATGGGGTCACTGAAGCAGTAGGCGTGAGCTTAAATGGACTCCAGAAGATGGTAGAGGACAGGAAGGCCTGGAGGAACGTTGTCCATGAGGTCACGATGAGTCAGACACGGCTTCGCAACTAACAACATCAACAAACCGCCAGGTGGGGCAAGTAACAATCTACTTCACCGAAGAAATCTAAAATCAGGAGAGATAACCAAACCTGACGAAGTCACTGCCAAAATCTTACTTAGCCTTAACTCTTGTTGAAAGAGCTCAGGCCAGAAACATACTAAGTTACGGAACAGGTAAGCAAGCGGGTTCTTCACTACTAAAGGTACTGTGCAGAATTTAGAGAAGAAGTTCTAACAGCGGCTTCCAGAAAGGTAATGAAAAGTAGACGCCACGTTAGCCCAAAGCCAAGGAGAGAAGCAAACGCCTACCAGTGACGTGGATGTGCAAATTATTGGAGCCATGCCGGGGGCTCAGATTGGGGGAATCCGGGTAGCTGTCTTGTGATTTGGGGCTGCGGGTACTGAAAAAGCGCACTTCGCTGTCTGTTCCATTCACCATCTCCACAAACTGCCGGCACCTGGGATGCACAGGGGGTAGGGGTGGGAAAACAGGCGAATGGGAAATTAGACAGAATAAATAAATAAACACAGTAGTACACTTAATAGTCTGCATTACTACATCTTGGAAATGGCGTGAGGAGAAGCATCCAGAGATAAGAGCTTTTTTTTTGGT
Organism: Protobothrops mucrosquamatus; assembly: GCF_001527695.2. Taxonomy (NCBI): domain Eukaryota; kingdom Metazoa; phylum Chordata; class Lepidosauria; order Squamata; family Viperidae; genus Protobothrops; species Protobothrops mucrosquamatus. The sequence goes on from NW_015386903.1 coordinate 451,391, forward strand.
TTGACTTTCTTGCGGCAAATGGCTCACAGCTCCAAAGAACTGGAATAAAAATGCACAATTCGTCCACCAAAGTGGCGCACGATCAGATCCCTGCCATATCTATCGACCTGGGCTATTAGGTTGTGAATCCGAGGGTCTTCTTTTTAAATTTTCTGCAGCATTTAGGAAAACATTCTGTAAGTGAAACCATTGGCATACGTCTATAGTCTTTGCTTGCCTGATTTAAAAAAAAGAAAGAAAAAACGAGGTTATTCTGAGCTGTCTGAGAATGCATCCCAATTCACTTTCCCTAAAAAGGGATTCTTCTTCAGCTGCCTTCCATCTGGAAAGATGTCAAGAGTTGCTATTTACAGCAGCACTCCGGAAAGCAAGCTTCAATTATTTGGGTCAGGTCAAATCGTATTTCTTAGAAGATTTATCACCTCCAGCTTTTTTCTGACAGGCTGCCCATCATTCAAAGACTATCCTATTTATTTATTGTGTATTATCCTGTCTTTATTATTTTTACAAATAACTCAAGGCAGTGACAGAGATCCAACACACCTTCTTCCTATGTTCCTTCCAACAACTGTGAGGTGGGTTGGGCTGAGACAGAGTGACTGGCCCAAAGTCACCCAGCTGGCTAAGAAGGGACCTGAACTCATGGTTTCCTGCTTTCTAACTACTAGACCAGAGATGATCAACCTTGGCAACTTTAAGATTTGTGGACTTGAATTCCCAGAATCCCCCATGCTGGCTGGGAAATATTAGGAGTACAAGTCTTAAAGTTGCCAAGATTGGACACCCCTCTACTAAATCAAATTGGCTCTTACATTCCGTTCTGCACCCCCAACCACTTGTTTATAAAAAAAGAGATTCTAAGCCCATCTACTGCTCTGTCACTAATTTTGCTTCCTGACTTTCTCAACACCGTAGTTCTTCGCACAAAGGCATTTACACCGCACTTACTTTAACATGAACAAGAGGTTAGGATTGTGCTCTAGAAGGCCTGGATAGAGCTGCTGTGTTGCTTCAATGGCTTCACCTACTCTTCCTGCCAAAACCAGCTTTTGTATTCCTGGAGGTGAGAATAGAACTGTTAGGAGGCAAGCTGTTGTCTGTCATCTCATATTAGACAGGCAATAAAACTGGATTTACCAATAGATAAATTAGTCAGATGCATTTCCCCCCCCCAGGTGTGAGAACATAAAAGAAGGATGTGTGTCAGCTGCATTTAAAAAAAAAAGAACAAAATTAATTGTGACAAATTCTCATATCCTCAAAGCATTATTTGTTAATCTTTGGACAGCCGTAGTGCATCAACAACACACGGCAGACGGTCTTTCTGCAGTGACCCCACTCATGGCTGTCCTTCCACATGGAAGTCAGCCAACCATCACTCATCTCTTTTGGTATGGGATGAAACGGTATGATTTTCAATATGCTTTCAATTAGTCTTCAATTCTTCCCATCGTGGAAAGTAGAATGAACTGCTGGTTTCATATCAATGAAAACTGCAGATAAGGAGTCTTAAGCATTAACAGTATTTCTTAATAAGGTGCTGGAGCATCGGGCGAAGGTCCAACCTTTCACTGGAGTCTGCTTGAGCTTCCAGTTAACACTTGCTACAACCGGTCCCTTAAACTGGCTTGGAGATGTTGGCATATAGCTTGCTAATTAGTATTAAGCAAATATATCGGCCTATTAACCGCCATGTCTCATTTTGCAATGGCGTTTATTTGGGAACGCTCCAGTTTAATGGTTCCACAATTATTGATGTTGGGTCATAGGTGTTTTTGCCTACTGTTCTATTTGGTTTTTATCTATATTCTACCCATCCATCTAATAACGTGTCCTTAAAAAAACCAAGAAAATAGCTCCCACGGACTTATATTCTACGTTTTCCAATCAGCTTTCCAAAAACGATTTAGCCAGTTTCCAGAACAATCAAATAGTTTGGTTTCATTTGGAAAACTGAAGGAAAGAAAAACGAGACACACAAAAACAGAAAATATACCAGCCATAAAAGAGAACTAGAAGGAGCCATGGAGGACACTTAAGTTTCTGCCTATTCATGCTGGGCTACAGAACTTAATTGCAGATATATCAATGTAATGATGCAGCTGAATTTAAAGACAATTCAGGATTTGGGGAAAGCTACAGCAGTAATACAAACAAGCTTACTTTGTCTGTTCTTTATGGAGATCTGTTCCTCTTGGACTGTACTTTCCGTCACACGGGCGAAGGCGGTTGCTGTAGCACAATATCCATGATGTACCAGATAGGAAGAGACCATGCTAGGAAATATAAAAAGCAGGCAACAGAAAGAGCATCAGTGTCAGGACAAATTCCACAAAAAGTGGGGAACAAGGCGGGGGGAGGGGGGGAAACATCTCTAGGACAGCCACATTAACATTTTGCTTCCCAGTATCCAAATATGCCAAGAAAAGATTGCTTGGGAAGAGAATAGAAAGCACTACCCATCTGACCCTCAGAAAAGTCAGGAGATTAGATCTTTATATATTAAGTGTGACGAATCTGTTCAACTTCCTTGATTTTAATTCCTCTTTGTGGGAATCCCAAAGCAATGGGGAGAAAGAACATTGGTGTGTTCAATCAATATCTTACTATGGAAGTGACCTGGAAACACGTCTAGGCCTATGTATGGGAAGCTTTTTATACATCTGAAATGAAATATGCTGCCTAATTTTTCAATATACCTGCAGGTGACTTATAAAGCCTGTTATTTTCTTTATTGGGAAAAAAATAAGAGATAAAAAGTTGGCCTATTTGCTGAACCTGTCCTGCTTTTGTGTAGATGCTCTAGGAGTAGCAGAAACAGCCAGCTCTGCATGTCTTCTGCTCAGGGCGTACATATGTAGGATGTCTGATTTTCCTTCATTTCTTTTGTGATTTGGCGATATAAAACGAGCATGGCCTTTTGCAAGTCCTTATCTTCCCTTCAGCTCTTATTTCTCATTTCTCTAGCTAACACAGAAGAAACAACGATCAAACCCGGTGCAAAGCAAGCAGCATATCTGCGCTACCAATCAGCTACAAACAAAGTGCCAGGAAAGCAGCTAGCTCCTGCTCGTCCTAAGGCAGGGGTAGGCAACTTTGGCTCTTTTATGACTTGTGGACTTCAACTCCCAGAATTCCCGAGCCAGCCTGGCTCAGCTTGGAAACCTCTCCCTTTCTCCTCAGCATGGCTGGCTCAGGAATTCTGGGAGTTGAAGTCCACGAGTCATAAAAGTTGCCAAGGTTGAGGACCCCTGCCCAAATGCCTGAATTTTGATCACGTGACTGTGAGGAAAAATATTTAATTATTTAAACCAGGGGTCTTCAAACTTGGCTCTTTTATGACTCGGGGACTTCAACTCCCAGAATTCCTCAGCCAGCATGGGGGAACTATGGCCCCTTCATGACTGGTGGACTTCAACTCCCAGAATTCCTGAGCCAGCATGGCTCAGCTTGGAAACCTCTCCCTTTCCCCTCAGCATGGCTGGCTCAGGAATTCTGGGAGTTGGAGTCCATGAGTCATAAAACAGCCAAGCTTGCCTACCCCTGCCCAAATGCCTGAATTTTGATCACGTGACTGTGAGGAAAAATATTTAAATATTTAAACCAGGGGTCTTCAAACTTGGCTCTTTTATGACTCGTGGACTTCAACTCCCAGAATTCCTGAGCCAGCCTGGCTCAGCTTGGAAACCTCTCCCTTTCTCCTCAGCATGGCTGGCTCAGGAATTCTGGGAGTTGAAGTCCACGAGTCCTAAAAGAGCCAAAGTTGCCTACCCCTGTCTTAAGGTAAAGCACCCCCTCTGCTCTTCAGGGACACAGAAAGAAGAACCAATAAAATAAGAATGGTGGTGGGGTGGGGGGAGATGTCATTTTACAGCAGAACGTTCTTGTGAATTTATCGTAAGATTTATCTTGAAGGCAATCCAAGCTGCCACTCACTTCTGTAACATGGCTTGCCATTCCCCTAGCCGGTCACCTATGGGAAACCTTTTAATCGTGCCCTGAATCTTTGCTCGCCACTCTCTCATATAGTCTTCAATGTCGAACACAAATGGCTGTTGCCCAAAGTTGGCATCCACAATCTCTCCGGGTGTCTGGAGCCCCACAGTGGGATATAGATTGGCCTGCCAAAAAAAGAAGCCCAAGTTAAAAAAAAAAAAAAAAACCGGGCTTTTTAGGAAAGAAAGCAGAGACATACATTGTTTGCTCCCCCCTTTTGAAAGGGGCGGCTAATGGAAGCCTGAACAAGGGGCTTCCGGGCCAGACCGACACGATGGGCAAAAAAAATGCATCCCTGAAAAACATTTGGGAAGAGTCAGCGTAATACAGGTAGCCCTCAACTTGCAACCGTCCGTTTAGCGACTGTTCGAAGTTGCAATGGCACTAAAAAAAATAAATGATAGGACCATCTCCACGCTTACGATTGTTGCAGCGTCCCCAGGGTCACCTGATCAAAACTGGGATGCTTGGCAACTGGCATGCATTTATGACGGTTGCAGTGTCCTGGGATCACGTGATCCCCTTTTGTGACCTTCTGACAAGGAAAGGCAATAACACTGGAAGTTTTTAAGAAGAGACTGGACAGCCATCTGTCTGAAATGGTGTAGGGTTTCCTGCCTGAGCAGGGGGTTGGACTAGATGGGCTCCAAGGTCCCTTCCAACTTTATTATTATTATGGATCATCGCACAGTCAGCCAGATGTTCAGACTAGATTTGGCATTTTGTCTACCTATCGAGTCCTTACCCAGGACCTGGGATAGGCAGATGTGGATGTTTGATGGTATTACAGATATCGTCGCAGGATGAAAGCAGTTCCTAGTAAGGCCGCCTTTTGCAATTGACTAATGGCGAATTTGTCAATGCCAATGGTGTCCAAGTGGTGCTCAAGTTGTTTTGGGATTGCACCCAAGGCGCCTATTACTATTGGTACTACCCTTGCTTGCTTTTGCCACAGGCTTTCTATTTCTATTTGTAGGTCTTTGTATTTTGTTATCTTCTCCAGTTCTTTCTCATCTATTCTGCTGTCTCCAGGCACTGCCACGTCCACTCTCCAGACTTATTCCCTTAACAACTGCGTTACTAAGCACTGCAATGATTCGCTTCACAACTGCGGCAGCGAAGGTCATAAGAGGGGACAAAATCCACTTAATTTTAGAAAGGCACATGGCTTAGGCACCACCACTTTGAAAGGCACATTGCTGAAGGAAACTGGAACGAAACTGGCTCCCCAATGTGGAAAATCAGCGTGACTTTCTCATCCAGTCAAAACAAAATTCATACTTCTATTTTGAGCTGCCAAACAATCTGCAACGGCGTAGCTGAGTCAAGGGGGCTGGCCTCTGTGCTTTGTATATTTGCAAAGTGTTGTGTGTGTTTTTTTATTCTACCCAATTTCAGGGACCCATTCAGCACCCAAAGACATTTCGTGTCAGATCCGGAGTATCCAATGCTGATGTACAAAAGAGAACAAACGTTTCACACTGGAACATTATATGTGTTTGCTTTCTTTGTCTCACATGCCTGGGTGATATTATAAAAATATGCCAGCCATTGATGTGTAATTTCTAAAGATTAAAATCATTTATGCCTGCAGCCTGTGGTTAACTGACTCCAAACCAACAAGCATCTTTACTGGCATTCAAGAACAAAAATCTGAGTAAGCAGCTTTCCAAGAATCATCTTCCTAAACCCTCTCAAAAATTACTCTCAGCTGGAACACAGGACCTGTGGTAAAAGTTTGGTAAAACCCTTAAAACTGCTGAATGAAAGAAACCCCGGCTTGATTCATTATGTTCTCGCCCCCCCAGTAGAAATTAATCATTTCCACTCCAACAAGTGGTTTAAGAAACTGTCTACCCTCCAGATGTGGTTTATTGAGAAACTAGGAATTTCTTTCTTTTCGTTATGAATGTATTCTGCTTAACAGTTCACCAAGGTGCAGGTTCCTTATAGTAGACTTGAAGCAGCTAAAGCAGCAGCAGAAAAGGCTGATTTTCAGCTCAAGATCCCATGTTGCTTATTTTAGAGAAGCAGACCACATCCTCGCCAAGTTGCTTCTCAAAAATAAAAATAAAAACAAAAAAATTCTTCTTGATATGGGGAAAAACTTTTGTCCACAATTTGCTCCCCTTTTCTGAAGCCAAAGCTTGTGGGAGAACTCATTTCTCTAACAAAACCTGCCTTTCTGATTGCCGTGGGAGCTTCATCCAAGCTACTAGCGCAGGGGTCTTCAAACCTGGCCCTTTTGTGACTTGTGGACTTCAACTCCCAGAATTCCTCAGCCAGCGTGCACGCTGGCTGAGGAATTCTGGGAGTTGAAGTCCACAAGTCAAAAAAGGGCCAAGTTTGAAGACCCCTGCACTAGCCTAATGCTAACCACTTCCAGATGGTACCCAAGGAGAAGGCAAGGCCCAAGCACCTCCCTCCTTCCCACAGCCACGTTTTCAATCTTTGGTTGAAATATAAAACAAAAGTTGTACTTACAGGAAGGTCTGTGAAGGCTATACCTGTGAAAGAGAAAATATTGAAGTCAAGACAAAGGATTTCCCCTCATTTCCTTAAAACCCATATTGGTCGTATGCAGCACATAAGCAACAAATACGTAATTGGTGGACAATTAAAAAAAAAAACATCTCTAATCCATTCTCAGATTTATTGTGTACGGGTAGTCCTTGACTTACGACTACCATTGAGCCCAACGTTTATATGGTTAAGTGAGAAATCTGTCGAGTTTTGTCCCATTTTGTGAATTTTCTTGCCACATTTATTAAGCGGATCAACTGCGGTTGATAAGTTAGTAACCCGGTTGTTAAACGAATCCCGGCTTCCCCACTGACTTTGCTTGTCAGAAAGTCACAAAAGGGATCGCGTGACCCCAGGATGTTGCGACCGTCATAAATATGAACCGGTTGTCAAGCATCCAAATGTAAATCCCATGAGGGATGGTGAAATGGCGTTAAGTGTGAAAAATGGGCATAAGTCGCTTTTTCAATGCTGTTGTAACTTTGAACAGTCACTAAACGAACGACTGTAAGTTGAGGACTACCTGTATTCTTATTCTGAAATCTGTGTCCAGCAAACTTATCCATGCTCATCTAGGAATTGACCAGAGTAAATAGGTACAAAATTCTACTTCGTCCTCCCATCTTCTATAAAGCAGTTATTGTAAACTGACCGATCGCTTAGTTGAGATGGGAGGTGTAGAAATTCGATAAATAAAATGACTAAATGTTTTAATGGGCGGAGCTACATTAATTCTCAATATATTTAGCTCTTCTGAAAATAAGGCTGAAGATCTGAGCTGTGTGTGTTTCTCTGCACGGAAAGGCAAAGAAGGGGGGGAGTAATTTAATACGTATTTCTTAATATGTGCTTCAGAATTAGCTTTTTCAGAACAATCTTTCTTGGGTTTTTTTTTTAGTCTGTTGCTTTAAAATAATTTTACAGGAGTTAATGAAGCAACCCACTGCTAGGAGAAGGAACAAAGCAGCATGCAGAGGAAGTATTTTTGCTGACCCTATAACTGAGCAAATGCACCAAGTGAGTCAAAGGAAACAGAAGATGCATTCATACAGATGACTGAACACACCCAGGTTGTCATTTTTCCAGGAAGTAACACCCTGGTATATCTATGCTAACAGAATGAAGCATAAGGGTGCTGAGTGTTGATTTGAACTTTAATCTTAATTCGAAGCAAGTAGTGCAAAAGCCTGGAGTATTTTTTTTTTCTTCTTCTGCTACTTCAGTGTCTTCAGACATTATGGAGGAGGGGAATTTAAAGCTAATTCCCAATCAGCAGTAGAAATTAGCGTTTCAACTTTAGCTTCTCAACCTTTGCCCTCTAAATTATCTTGCAGGAACAGGCTAGGTATATGTCTCACCTACTAGGAGAAAACTCAGAACCATGAAGATCTGTGCATTCAGGTAACCAAGAAAAAAACAAAAATGGATTTTGCCTGTTTGTAATCTCAGTGGTGTAAAGTCAGAATCAAAGGACAGAACGTGGCAAACATAACTTGGTGCAATGCGTAGGAAGCAAATATTTCTGGGTACAAAGATAACACCCCACCCTTTTAAAATGTGGCTGCATTCCCCACTTCCTGCTGCAAGGAAAGCAAACCACCTACAAGGCTCTTTCTGCATAGAGCATTTAAGCTTGTTATCTGGGGCTTTCTCTCCTCAACCACAATCACTATGACGAAATTGTAAGCTGCAGGATGGGGACTGGATCTTTCTCCCCCAAATACTTTGCAAAATGCCGTGAATATGGACCACGCTTATATTTACAGGTAGTCCTCAACTTACAATGATTCATTTAGGAACCCAAGTTACAACAACACTGAAAAAAAAAGTGACTTATGACCGTATTTCACACTTATGACCGTGGCAGCCTCCCCACGGTCATGTGGTCAAAATTCAGACGCTTGGCAACTGACTCACATTTATGACGGCCGCAGTGCCCCGGGGTCACGGGATCCCCTTTGGCGATCTTCTGACAAGCAAAGTCAATGGAGGGAGCCAAATTCACTTAACAACTAACAACTAAGTATGACTAACTTAACAACTGCAGTGATTCACTTAACAACGGTAGAAGGGTTGTAAAATGAGCTAAAATTCAACTTAACAATTGTCTCAGATAGTAACAGAGCTTTGGGGCTCAATTGTGGTCGTAAGCCAAGGACTACCTGTATTAAATTTATAGGCTGCCCAGAGTGATTTGGGTCCATCTGCACCAGCACAAGAATATATGAATGATATTCAAGTTATTGGGAAGAATTCATTCTACTTTTCCTTTCCTGCTGCGAACAGCTTTCTGAAAGCTTAACACACTAAGTGGAATTTACGCTACTGTATGGGCTTTTTCTCATTGGTGATACAATTTGTTCCATAGGCAAGATAAATCTATCACCACCATAGGAGCAATGCACATCAATTTTAACACGTATAGGACGGTCATGCTGCAGACTGGAACTTCTTGGGCCAGGCCAGCTGGAACATCTGGGAATTGCTACTGGAGAACGCCAGGTTGATGAAGACAGTTCTGCACATTTTATTTTTCTCTTCTTGGCCCAGCGAGAAAAATCCAATTATTGCTAAAGCAATTCTGAAGAGCAAAGCTGAAACATCTGGCATGCATGATGCATGAAGCCAGAGTGCTGAAGCATCAGACTATAGATTCCTATGATTTTTTTTTTTAAAAAAAAACCTAGATACTCCTGAGAACCCCACCAGTTTATTGTGAAAACAAGAGTTGTCTCCTAACTGTGTTTCTCAACAAGTGGTTATTGAGGGTATTCTACCTTTTGAACCGGGAAGGGCCACTTTGCTATAATTTTCAAAAGCTGCTTATAAACTACACATTTGTATTGCTTCAAAGCAATTTAAATCAATAGTTTTCACCACATGTTGCTGCAGGGAATCCCATAAATCAGGCATGTCAAACTCGTAACGTCACGTGACGTCACGCAACGTATCGGGCCGGTTTTTGCCATTGCCGGCAATGGGGTGGGCACGGCTTCCACGTGATGCGTCCGGCCTGTGCGCCGGCAGTTTGACATCCCTATCATAAATGTATCCAGTGCTCTGGGTAAGTAGCACTTTCACTTACCTACCCCCCAATTTACAATAAGCAATTCTAAAGAAATAAAATAAAATCAGCAGACAACTGTTTCCCTTGCTTTGTGCTAGAGTTATACTCCCCAAAAACTTGCATAAAGCAAAACTCTGAACGGTGGATAAAAGGGGAGTTGCTGTCAAATTTTATAACTCAAATGCTTTGACAAATGTACTCATAAATTTTAGAACCTTAGTTTTCAGTACTACATTAGTCAAAGAGGTTTGCTTCTTTATCTCATGTTCCATGAAAGCGTCTCTTCTATCTTTTTTACAGCTGTATTTCTATTGCACATAGCAGACAACAACGACAACAACAACCAGAATGCATCACAGCACTATGAATACTATTGTCTTTCTTTTGTGCACAGAGGAGATTCTCCCAGGTTAAAAGCGTATCCTAGGAGGGAAGATCCTTCACCAACTTCAGCACAATCTACTATATTCAACCAGTGTTAGAGAGGTCCTTTGATGTTGGGGAAAGGAGACTGGATAAGATATTGATGATTATTTTAACTCCAAATGAATGGGAGTCCCTACTGCACATACAGAAGTAAGTGGGAGATGGGCCACACAACAGAAAAAGTCATATAATGTGATGGTAAATGCATGAGAAAGGAGCTTTGGTAAGAAAATGTTCAAGTAGCTTTGGGGGGAAAGTAATCCAGATTTCTATTATTGATTATGCTGGCATAAGCTGCATAGTAGCATTTTTTCCCAACATACAATGAATTTTATAACAAAAAAAGACCAATTGCATCATAGTGAATTATGTAAAGCGAGGGAAACTTGTACTTTCTCTGATTTAAAAAAACCCTATAAACCTGCATTGGAAGTTGATAAAAAAGACCACAACCTACTACTTGATAATATAGAAAAATGTGGGTTAGACAGCATCACCACGGTAGCTGGCTGACCGGCCGTACTCAGCATGCGATCCTCAATGGAACCACATCTACATGGAGGGAAATATGTAGTGGGGTACCCCAAGGCTCTGTTTTAAGCCCAGCACTCTTCAACATCTTCATCAATGATTTGGATGAGGGGATAGATGGGGAACTCATCAAATTTGCAGACGACACCAAGCTGGCAGGAATAGCCAACACTCCAGAACATAGGTTTCAAATACAGAAGGATCTTGACAAACTTGAACATTGGGTGCTATCTAACAAAATGAAATTCAATGCTGAAAAAAGTAAGGTTCTACATTTAGGCAAGAAAAATCAAATACACAGATATGGTATATAGGGGATACCTTGCTCAATAGTAGTAACTGCAAGAGGCAATTTGGAGTCCTAGTGGACAAACACTTAAATATAAACCAACAGTGTGCTGCAGCTGCCAAAAAAAGCCAACACAGTTCTAGGCTGCATTAACATTAGGGATAGAATCAAAATCACGTGAAGTGTTAATATTACTTTGTATTAATGCCTTGGTAAGACCAACTTGGAAAACTGCATCCAGTTTTGGTCGCCACAATGTAAAAAAGATGTTGAGACTTTAAAAAGAGTGCAGAGAAGAGCAATAAAGATGATTAGGGAACTGGAGGTTAAAACATATAAAGAACAGTTGCTGGAATTGGGTATGTCTAGTTTAACGAAGAGAAGAACCAGGGTGACATGATAGCAGTGTTCCAATATCTCAGGGGCTGCCACAAAGAAGAGGGAGTCAAGCTATTCTCCAAAGCACCTGAAGGCAGGACAAGAAGCAATGGACGGAAACTAATCAAGGAGAGAAGCAACCTAGAACTAATGACAGTTAAAACAATCAGTGGAACAACTTCTCTCCAGAAGTTGTGAATACTCCAACACTGGAAGTTTTAAGAAGAGATTGGACAACCATTTGCTTGAAATAGTATAGGGTTTCCTGCCTGAACAGGGGTTGGACTGGAAGACCTCAAAGGTCTCTCCCAACTCTGTTATTCTGTTAATTCTGTTCTGACTATACGATCAATCACTTTGTTCTTTTGAATGGAACCCAATTCTGACAGGGAACTTATGAACACATCAACATTTCAAAGGAGGTCAGAGAAAACTGTACCAAGTGTTCCATCCGCTTACCTAAACTGTGCCCATTCTTTGTGTAGAAGCAGGTGTTGTTGATGAGGTTCACACAGCAGCCGATTACATCGCCAGTAGTGAACGTGGGGCCGTAGGGCTGCCCTGTCCCTGATGAGCAGAAGGAGTGTCCATCATCGCCATGATAGCCATAGGAATGCTTATCCCAACCTAAACAAAAGAGAGAGAAAAAGAATAAACAAAGAGCCCATGTTTAGAAAGTAACATGTTTGACATCGGGAAAGAAGAGATTCATAGGTGACATCACTAGGAAATGTACCAGCATTTGTATTAGTCATGAAAGAGGATTCCAGTATGTGCAAAACATTCTTCATAGAATGTTCTGACTCCTAAGGGTTGGAACTCAAAACCAAATACTCAGAACATGGCCCTTTTCAAGGTTGAACCACTCCCAGAGTGCTTAGAAAAGCTGTTTAGGAGTCAGAATGTTCTGTGAAGATATTTAGAAGATAATTAGGGGGGAAAAGTGAGTGCGATAAATAAGCTGTCCTGTTCCCAACACACAGAAGACAGAAAATAGAGAACTGTTTATCATGGCGAAATAAGATTTTAGCGACTAAAACTATGGATTTTTTAAAAAAACTGTTACAGGTAGTTCACGACGAACAATGTTTTGTTTAGTGACTGTCAAAGTTACAACAACCCTGAAAAAAGTGACTTATAATTGTTTTTCACACTTAACAACCACTGCAGCATTCCCAGGGCCATGCGGTCAGAACTCAGGTGCTTGACAACCGATTCCTATTTATGAAGGTTGCAGTGTCCTACGGTCGTGTGTTCACTTTTTGCGATCTTCTAGCAAGCAAAGTCAATTGGGAAGCTAGATAACAACCATGTGACTCGTTTAACAACTGCAGTGATTCACTTAACAACTGTGACAGGAAAGTCCTAAAATGGGACAAAATTCATTGAACAAATGTCTCACTTAGCTGCAGAAATGTTGAGCTCAATTGTGGTCTTAACGCAGGGACTATATGTATTTCTATAAATTGCAATATAACCCTAACTCCTTCCTCTACAGCAGGGGTGTCAAACTGCCAGCCTGCAAAACTGCGCTCACCCCATTGCCGGCAATGGGGGAAAAAAAGTCGCGATACGTCGCGACACGTGACGTTGCGAGTTTGACACCCCTGCTCTACGGGATGGCTATATAAACCAGTGAAGAAAGTATTATTCAGGCTGGTTTGTTTTTAAGTTTTCAATCCAAATAAAACTGTAGGAATCTAAAACCTACATTTCCACCGATCTCTTATGCAGATAGTTGCCCAAGCTACAGCATGGCTGCCTCTTCGTGAAGTTGTCCTTTCTTGACAGTTTTCATCACAAATCCAACCAAATGCAGGATTTGCATTTCAAGGTCTGGTTAAAGGGAACACGAGGCTTAGAAAGAAACACAATCCTCTATTCCCTTCATAATCACTTACTAGTACAGCGGTTCTCAACCTATGGGTCGCGACCCCATTTGGGGTCGATCGACCATTTCACGGGGGTCACCAAGCAAGGCTGTCCGCCATTTTTTCCCCCTTTTCCGGCGGGTGCCTTACTTCCCTTGGGCTGGGCCAGCTGGTGGTCGGCCTGCTCCGTCTCTGCCGCTTGCCAGCTACGCCTCGGCCGGCGCAGGGGGCGGAACCACGCATGCATAGCGCTCCCGGGCAGGAAAGTCCTCGACTTACGACCGGTTCGGTAGTCCTCAACTTACGACCGGTTTAGTCCTCGACGTACGACCGGTTTAGTCCTCGACTTACGACCGGTTTAGTCCTCGACTTATGACCGGTTGGAGGTCGCGGCATTAAAAAGGTTGAGAACCACTGTACTAGTACTTAAGAAATTAAGAAGGCACGTTGGCACTCATCTGTGGTATACAGGCAGTCTGAACTAATCAGGAGCCTTTTCAAGTCTAGAAAACAATTCAAGATATTACACAAAAAATTTGCTGGGCTGATCACTGTCTGATCCCAGCAGCCTGCCATAGACCAAACCAGTTAAGTACCTAACTCCTCTTTAAGAAACCCAAAGATCCTCCACTAAAGCCTATATATAGTATTTTTGGATCTGGGCTAAAGAAGGCCTCTTTGTTTATTCTGAAGAATCCTAGTCACAGAACGAGCTTTTGTGTGGCTTCCACAGATTTATGTTTAGCCACACACGGAAGACATTGTTTTTCTCATTCTCTTTGAACATAAACCACAGTTTCCAGTCAAGGAAGTATTGAAGCATCATGTTGCACAATCCACAATCAAGTAATCATGGACTAAATATATTCGGCTGTACCACAAGCAGTCCCTGGCACAGGAACTGGATGCTCAGGATAAAGTCCTAGTAACTTCAAGCCAAAAATACTAGGACCATGCCTAAGGCCAAAAGCCGGACAAATAAAAATTAGATTCAAGTGTTTTAAGGTCCAGATTGATTTAGCCATAGTTAAGATCTATGAAACACACAGAATGAAATCTGACAATATGGCAACTCTCTTCCATTTCATAAATACCTAGCTTCAAAGTAGTCCTATAATCACATTATGCTAGAATTGCTTGCTAGCAGGAGCAGTTTTTCTTCTCGCTGCTACAAAAGGAACGCCGAAGGTTAAACTATCACGGAGATTAAACTACATTCAAACATCCAGGATGGAGCACATAAAAATATACAGTGTGCTCTTGCTTGTGATGTCAGGTTGCTCCAATTGCTGTCAACACCCTTATCTGAAATGACAGTCACATTCAGCTACTCTAAAGGGCTCCACCTGAAAACAGCTTATATTTAGTTCCGAATTAAAACAGAGACAGGGTGACCTACTTGATCCTTACACACCCAAACTCCTAACGATCTGTTTAGGAATGCTTGTACATACATCTGACTTTTAAAACAGTGATTTGGGGAATAGACACCCAGATGACAACCTAGCACTGGAATCCCCAGCATTTTCCAGGATACGTTACCCCGCCCTTTTGGAGCCCTCTTCAGTCATCTGCTATGGCTAACTTTCAGTTTCACACCAAATTAAGCACCAGAAAAAAACAGACAATTGGATATAGTTTGATATATTGTTGTTGTTAGTTGCGAAGTCGTGTCCTGTCCGATTCATCGCAACCCCATGACAATGTTCCTACAGGCCTTCCTGTCCTCTACCATCTTCTGGAGTCCATTTATGATATTTTTTGATATATTAAATTGCAACTAAAAACTTTAGAGGCAAGGTACCTGCCAAGCCTTATTCACAATAGTGACTGCTGCTGCTTTACGTCAACAAAAGGCTGCAAGGGAGGTGTTTATTGATCATGAAGTTTCAAATTTGATAGGAAAAGAAACAGAAGTGCAAATGGTTCAGCGGTTTTCCAAAAGTGATGCCCAGGATTTAAACTTGCCAAGTGCAATATAAACAGTATATTTTAGGTAGGAATTCCCTAAGCACAAAAAAACCCTCTAAAAATTGAGAAACCTGGAAAAAAAAATCAGAAGTATCAAGTTTATACATCAGAAAACTAGAGATTGTCCTCTTTTGCAACCACAACTGGGAGTGGCAACTCAGTCGTTAAGTGAAGCAGTTGCTAAATAAAACTGACTGTGCTGACAACCGTACTCCAGCTTGCCTTTGCTTTACACACTTGTGAAAATCACAAAATGCGAGGAAGCAAATTTACTTTTTCATCACCATCAATATGAACAGTCACTAAACGAGGACTACTATATTACATTATTCAGACAGTCTATCATAGAAGTATGAGTTTTCATCATGCCAGGCATGGTAAGACATGGTTTACAAAGCCACACAAAAGGCATACTTGGCAGGCTATCGAAAACACCCCTACCTCTTCTTAATATATGACAATTGTTAGGATAAATTTTGCTACCATCATTGGTTCCTTTCGTACAAAGCGCCTTAGATTGGATCACCAATTGCTTTATATTTGGGGAATAAGGTTTCCAAATTACAGCAAAACTCAATTTTGTGGACTTGCGTTCAGCTATCTTCGGATGCAACGTACATAACTTGGGACTTCACCCCCCCCCAAGTAATACACAAAGTACACTGTTTCTAAAACAAGACAACAGAGGGTATTTATACCATGCAAATGATGTCAAAACAGAGGAAATGACGCGCAATAATGCAAACAACGTAGCTTGATACAAATGATGCCAATCACGTACATTCAAATTGAATGGACATTTGGCTTGAACAGAATCTGTTCAAAACTGAGCTATTTACAGATCTTAATCTCCACAAAGACCACAGGTGCCCGAAAGAGTAACTGGGGTAACTGTTTTCTCATCAGAGTTGCTGGTGGTGTATCAACCCCTTTTTTCCGAATCAGCTTAAACGGGCATATAGAACAGTAGCCTTATTTGTGTTCTGCAAACAGCGGCATTCACCATCTGTCCGTTCTAGTGATGTGTTTGTCAGGAAGATGTTACTGGAAAAGCCTGGAGAGCCCAACTATCTGAACAAATGAATGGCCATTATGTCAGAAGCTGCAACCAAATCCGTTTCTCGTAGCCAGCCTCCAAAGAGATTCAATTCCAGGGACGCCCTCAAAGGCCTGCACTGAGCACCCGTCACGTGGGCATCTCTTAATAGTGTTGGCAGACTCTCACCTGATGCTGTCAATTACATGGCTTCTTGCAACTAAGCGTGGGCAATTTTAGATTAAGAAAGAAGCTGCTAACATTAAGGACTAATTATTCGTTAGCGCGTGAGGCAGATGCCAGGGTTTAAACGTAGAGCCACATGTTGAAATAGAAGAATCCAAAATGAAGTCACGGGCGTAAAAAAAATTAGGACAGGTTTAAACAGAATTTGTATTTAAAAAAAAGAAAAAAAGAAATCTAAATATCTAAAGCAGGGGTAGTCAACCTTGGCTCTTTTATGACTCGTGGACTTCAACTCCCAGAATTCCTGAGCCAGCTAAGCTGGCTCAGGAATTCTGGGAATTGAAGTCCACGAGTCATAAAAGAGCCAAGGTTGACTACCCCTGATCTAAAGAGTGTTGAACTGAACTGCCAGCCTGTTCTGTGAACCTTTTCAACCTTATTTTGGCCATGAAAATACGCTTTTGTAGTAATTTCACAATGCTTACAAACGTCAAGAGGTTTTTCATCATGCCAGATGCCATTTCTGTTGCCAAAGGTTTCCTAATGCTGGGACAAGCATCCAAATATACATCATTTCCAATGGGATATGCATTTTGCTGAGGAGGCACGATGCATGTATTGGCCCAGCTGAGGGATAAATTCCTCTACTCTGGAGAGTTTCACGCCCAAATGTGAGGAAATGTAATAGGGAGGCTGGGCAGATGCCAAACAAGAAACTATAAGACTAGGAAATCTTCCGAAAATTTAGGGTAGTGTTATAGTACCATCTGCTTCCAATTTACAGTAGCAAAGCTGCTTTTCCACGAGACTAAAAGCAGAAGGAGCCAAGAGAAGCAGAAGTATTCCATCAGCTAAAAAAAAAAAACCCCAACAGATTTAGGATTCTCCAAACAGCTGCTTGCTAGATCCTCATTATTTAAAACCTTGCCTATCTTAGGCAGTTGTTGAAGAAATGCCATCTCAGTTTGGCAATTTCCCTCTTTCTTTATTACGCTCTTCCTTATTTTGGATTGTAAAGCAAGGGGGTTATCTTTCCCTTAGTGATCTTGAAGCTGCTTTCAAAGCTTTCTTTCTAACTAAAGAGAAGGGTAACATTCCTTGAAAATAAAAGAATAGAGAGAAAAGTTTGTGTTGGCACCAACATTTTCCATTTTAATTATGTTAGAAAAACAGCCAATCCAATAGAAGTGCCATCAATAAATAGCACAGATGGTAGTTCTATAAATATGAGCATCTAGTTTAATCCAAGCGTCCTAATTCATTGTGGGAAATCTGGTGACCAAGAATTGCATCCAATCCTTGAATCTACTTTTTATAGGCCTAGACCAGGGGGGGCCAAACTACTGGCCTGCGGGCCAGATGCATCATAGCAAAACCGTGCCCACCCCATTGCTGACAATGGCAAAAAAGTCACAATATGTCGCGACACGTCACATGACGTTGTGAGTTTGACACCCCTGGCCTAGAAACTATTAGCACTTTTTAGGGCTAAGAAGACCTAAATCTGGACTATTTGCAGCTATCTAGTGACTGTCTGGACTTTGCAAAAATCCAGAAAATCTCTAGATAGCTGCAAACAGCCCTTGGTCCAGGTTTTTTGAAAGCCAGATCATTTTATTTGCAAATTGCATGTATGTATTTAAATAAAAACAAAAAATAGGAAAAGAAAAATAATGCAATCTACATATATGCAAAAGTGTCATCATTATATTAACACGCTTACGAGGTTTTACAACACCAGCTTTAGGAAAGAATGACCACGTTTCATTACAACCGTCCATGCATAATCTATAACTTCAAGAAAGTTTTATCACTATTAAAAATTCCCCTATTCCCCCCAACCCAATAAAAACTGGAACCTCTCAGCTGTCACATGCCCACCCCCTGCCCACTTTGCATTATTACCCTCATCCACTGCGGCCCACAAAAAAAAGAATTATAAACTAAGATTCTTAACAAAGGGGTTATCCGGTCTTGCCCCATCTAAAGAGGGTATAAAATCACACACACAAAAAAAACCCTTTACATTTAGCAATAAGAAATTCAAAGCTGAATGGGCAGAAATAAAAACAGCAATGCTGGGCGGGGGGGGGAGAGGGGCTGACTTGGGGGTAAAAGCACAGAAACAAAAGATTCAAGAACAGATGATGGAAGTCAAGAAGAAGAAGAAAACTAGAGATGCTTGGCACATCCAGCTTCACCTATTTTGGGAACAAACTCCCAAAGCCACGAGGGCAGCAAAGTAATAACTTTACAAACATAGGATGGTCAGATCACATCTAGCCACAGCTTTGGTTCAAATGATTATAGGAAAGCTGTGTTAATCCTTGGTGGCAAAAAAAAAAAAGGACCAGGGCATCTTTTTCCAACTAACGAGTGATATTAAAACACAAGCTTTCATAAACTGTAGCTCAGTGGTTCTCAACCTTTTTAATGTCGCGACCCCAACCGGTCGTAAGTCGAGGACTAAACCGGTCGTAAGTCGAGGACTAAACCGGTTGTAAGTCGAGGACTAAACCGGTCGTAATTCGAGGACTACCCAACCGGTCGTAAGTCGAGGACTTTCCCTGCCCGGGAGCGCCGCGCATGCGTGGTTCCGCCCCCTGCGCCGGCCGAGGCATAGCTGGCAAGCGGCAGAGACGGAGCAGGCCGACCACCAGCTGGCCCAGCCCAAGGGAGGTAAGGCACCCGCCGGAAAAGGGGGGAAAAATGGCGGACAAAAAAAATGGCGGACAGCCTTGCTTGGCGACCCCCATGAAATGGTCGATCGACCCCAAATGGGGTCCTGACCCACAGGTTGAGAACCACTGCTGTAGCTGATTTCATCAGATGCACAGAGTGTGACGAGACCAGTTTTTCCTCAGGTTTGGAAGCTTGAAGATGTGCGGACTTCAATCCCCAGAATTCCCCATGGCTGGCAGGGGAATTTTGGGAGGTGAAGTCCACATATCTGCCAAGGTTGAAAAACACCGGGCTAGACTTAGAGAGGATTTAAATTGGGGTGGAGGATGGGCAAAGGAAGAAGATAGATTGGTTATGCGGATTGACAGGTAAGACATTACGAATTCCCATCAATTATCAATTGTAATGTGTCCGAAACCTGCTGTTTTTTGCCTGAGACTGCCTTTAATCTTTTGATATATATAAGACCTCAAGATTTTTTCACTTGAGGTTGCTTTTTAAGTAATCACTTTGAGGTCTCCTAAAGAGTTCCTGGGAGATTGATATCGAGTCCTGATGCCAAATTCATTGTTATGCCTTTTAATACAATTTGTTACATTAAACAAATTATTAAATTGTACTTCAACTATATGGAAATATAGACTCCTCCTATTTTTGCAATTCAAGCAATGTTCTCCCCAAAAAAAGTCTGCCCATGGATTCCAGAAGTAAGTTTTTTTCTTTTCTTTCTGGATTGTAGACATCCAGTCAACAGCTCAGGAGCAAACACAAATAGTTGTTAGCAGTGACTCACCAGGAAGTCTGTTCATGTTGACACCTTGGGCAGAGAGTCCTATTCCCATGTACCTTCAAACAAACAAAAAAATTGATTAGTTCAACAAATGAGAGCATTTCCAAACAAGGTATCAACCCGGCCTTTTCCCTACTAGAAGTAGAGCCCATGTGGGAAGAAGTTACAAGTTATCGTTCAGTGAAGACTGTCATCTAATTCTTTCTCAAGTTATTCACCAAATATCCATCTAACTAGGATAACAATAGTTGCATGTAATCAAGCCATCTTTGTATGCTTAAACATTTCCCTTCAGAGGAAAGCTTAGTATCTCTGATACAAATATACTATGCCTCACTAAAATGTAGCACAAAATATCAAAATGATTTTGGTCAACAACTGTAAAATAATGCTTAAGAATTTTTTCAGATATAAAGTTTGGAGGTGTCGTAGTTTAAGCCTATTCGTCTTTATTACAAGTCTGCTTCTTTGCCCCAAACCAGAATTAACATGCAGGAAAAGGAACCGCAACTCTTGATATAGCATAGCGTGCACACTGCATCATCGGCTGCACGTGAAATATTTCCTCCTTCAGTGACTAAGTAGAATATATCATCTATTAGAGATCATTCAGAGGAGTTATCTTCGGTTGGCAGGAGCAGTTCCTCTTTACAACTGCTTCACAAGAGTCAGGCAATTTTGAGTGTTTGCAAATTGTAAAGCCTTTCATGTTAACTGAACGTGAAGGAAGTATATTCGATTGGAATTTTTCTTGACATTATTAAGTTTGGAGGTTTCTGCTCCCCAAGATTCAGAAGCATTTATTTGCTGGCACGCAGAAGGTAAAACTCCTCATTCAGAACAAACAGGTTTTTCGCAAGACGATCTAATCTCCAATTTAATTATTCTGTTCTGTCTCAGAACAATGCCTGTCTGGCAAATCCTGTCTTCTTGGGTGCACAGAATGTTCTGATGTTGCTGAATTACAACGCTCAGGTGTCCCAGATAGCAACACAAGAGGTTAAGGATAGTGCTAAATGAATAGATTCTGTTCTTCAGGTCACCTATTTCCAAGCTTTTCTCTGTACGGTGCCTAATCCAACCTATGTACTCTCCAGATGTATTGACTTGAACTCCCAGCATGCTCAGCAACTGTCTATTTGAGGAATTCTGGAAATCAAAGTTCATCCATCTGGAGGGTCCCAGTTCAGAGAGACTGGCTGTAAAGGTGTAGATTATGCAACTGCTTCATAGGACAAACAGGCCAAATTAAAAGAGCTAAGCTGCATAGGAACTTAATTATTATTATTATTATTACAAGTAATACATTCAGAAACACTGACTCATTAGAACTCTAATCGTACACTACAAATTCTGGTAGCATCTTGATGATGATGGGTGGAAAATAGCACTGAAGTGGTATGTTCTAAAACCAACAAACCCCAAGATATTTTTTTTTAATTCCCAAAAATAGAAGTCACCCATAATTTCTAAAATCATAGCTATTCGATCTGCATTATTTTCATGTCTTCCTATGTCTCTCACTTAGTATGCCAACATAGTGAATTATTCAATTATTGGTATTCCGGAGATGCGTGAGGTTTTGTACTGCCCTAACATAGAGATATGAACGTTCATTTTTCAGAAATATGTCTTTATACCACAAAGCCCAATTATAAACTGCCAACACCAGAACTCATTCATTTCCAAAGCTGCTGTGGATGTCAAATGAACACTTATTTCACACTTTCTGCTCACGTGCAGGTCATTAGAAGCCTGCCAGAACGGTGGTTCCTATGACAGGGGCAGGGAAAGCATTCCTCACTTAATATAAAAAATTAAAATGTTTTTCATTTGTTGAATACCAATGTTTGGTATTCAACACCCTCCTTTATCAGAAAGAAGCACATATGCCACATCGTTCTATAAACAAGCCCTTGAGCGGCAGATTTTGTAAATCTGGATAACTCGTGTGACTGTTTCTAAAATGTTTATAAACACTGTAGGCCGGAGATGGCATAGTTGAGGCAGACAATTCACGTTGTTGATTGTACAGTGTGTTAGCAACCTTCATTCTGTAGGACAGTAGCTCTCATAGTGTGAGATCATAATCCATGTAATGAAAGTCTGCTATCGTTATAATCAGGTTTCAAGGCTCTGAACCAAACAATCTACCAACAAAGCTGTGCTACACTACCACAATTGCAGAGGGGAAAAGGGAGATTATCAAGGCCATCACACCACTTGCAGGAATATTAACAAGAGGTACATGTTTAGAAAAGCAATGTAAAAGTGCAGGACCTCTCTTTTACTCCTTAGAGTAGTCTGTCTCTATATAGCAGACATGTCAAACACAAGGCCCGGGGGCCGGATGTGGCCCGCGAAGTGGATTCATGTGGCCCGCCAAGCCATCCTGGAAACAGTGAGGGAACGGCCCCCGCTGCCTTGGCCCTGGCCCAGACCAGCCGGCCGGGAGCCAATGTAAAATTTTGTGGTGGCCATCTATGCTGAAACGCATTCAGTCTCCCTCTGACTTTGCCCTGGTACCCATCATGAGCAACCTGGCTAAGGAGAGCACGCACAGCAGCAGCAGCCTTGAGGAGGAGGTAAGTACAGCTGGGCGTCCCCTTGGGGAAGTGGGGCTGGGCTTGGTGCCGTGGGTGCTCGAGGGCCAGGCTGGGCATTTGACCTCTGCTGCCCAGGGCTCCGGGCAGCCCGCACCACCATCCAGCTCCCCCTCATGGCCTGAGAGGAACAGTGAGGCTCCTCCAGTGGACCACGCCTTGGCGCCTGCCCCGGTCCCAGCCCCTTCTGCCAAAGACCCTCAGATCTGTCCCACTCCTGCCCAGGCCCCTATAGGCACCCTTGATGCGAACGATGTAGAGCTGGCCACGCCCACCCAGTAGGCCACACCCACTCCCTCCACGCCCACCCAGTAGGCCGCACCCACCCTGGCCACACACACACACCCCGAGGGCAACTGCAATGCTGATGCGGCCCTCAATGAAATTGAGTTTGACACCCCTGCTATACAGGCTCCCTCAGAAGGCAGAAAAATAGAGACGGCTGTTTTAAAAAATCATATTAAATTGAATGAGTCGGCTCAATAAAGCGGCCAGATGTTTCTTTCTAGCTCACAAAGCATGCTGTGTTAATGAAGATGTTCACGCAATTCAGCCTTCCAGAAACCCTTAGGAACATATTCAGGCAGAATTGACAAGCCTTTCTCGGGAAGCTCTTTCTATATTCTTTCTTTGCTCTCTCTTTTTCCGCTCACTGTTCATTTTTTTTTGCCTTCTTTACGACACCTTTTGGCTCCTGCTTTGTGCCAAAAATTTTCTTGGCTTTTATTTGTCCTAAATGTTATCTGGCACCAGTAACTTATCATTTTGAAGGACAAACAAACAGACCATTTTAAGATTAAGACAGCCCTCCAACTGCCAAAAGACTGAGATATTTTCTGATTACTGAAAGAATAAGCCTAAATAGTGCACTAATTCCTTTTTCTAAATTAGCTCTCGTTTGTGATAAACCCTAATGGGACTTTAGAATACCCTAAATAAATCAAGTGTTCAGGCAGAGGGCTAGAAATAAGTAGCATCAGAATCACGAATAAACGCAAGTTTCATCTGTCAATCTCATAAATAATTGCTACCTTTTATTACTTCATTTTACTAGCCTTGCATGCCACTTTAATCGTAACAGACTCTGTGCGGCGTATGCACCTGTAAAATAAGGTTAAAATATACACTAAAATGACAGAAGAAACCATTCATTATTTTATGCCAGGTAACGTGGGGCAGCAGTTTGACACCCCTGCTCTAGCCCAGTCTTCTGTCACGTCTCTAAGAGATTGTCACCAACCAGGAAGAGAAAGGATCCAGGCTACAAGTTGTTGAGCTGATGTCATACATTACCGGGTCACACCTGAACAGAAACTGGTCCAAACTCATCTCAGATAAAGCTGTGAGATTCAATCACCTCTACAGAACTTGCCTTGCTGGCATCAGTTCTGAGCAAATCTGAGTAATCTTATCTTCCAGCTGCCTCAAAAATTCTCAAAGGGCCCTATAATGTTCTAGACCAGGGGTAGGCAACCTGGGCTCTTTTATGACTCGTGGACTTCAACTCCCAGAATTCCTGAGCCAGCCATGCTGAGGAGAAATGGAGAGGTTTCCATGCTAAGCCATGCTGGCTCTGGAATTCTGGGAGTTGAAGTTCACAAGTCATAAAAGAGCCAAGGTTGCCTACTCCTGTTGTAGTCCATACTTCCCTCAAAGGGATACCTAGTGACAATCAGACAATGAGGTAACAGCAAAGAAATACTGGTAATTGGCTGTTTTTGCTTATCATCAAGGACTTCCCTGGATTGATGAGCAGAAAGATTCAATTCTAATGCTCAGGAAATACCTCTAGTGCTCTTCAGAAACCTCGTGGTCCCATCAGGCACCTGGGGCAGATTGACTGATTAGCAAATGGGATTAATAATAAAGTATGGTCTATGACTAGAGCAATGTTTCTCAACCTTGGCAAGTGCATGGACTTCGTATTCTAGAATTCCCCAGCCAGAACTATGGGAATTGAAGTCCACACTTCTTAAAGTTGTTAAGGCTAAGAAACACTGGAGTAGAGACCCAGGTTCAAGTCCATCCACAGCCATGGTATGGATGACTTTGGGCCAGTTGCCCGTTCTCAACCTAATCTACCTCAAAAATGTGTAAGCATTCCTATGTAAGCTACTTTGAGACTGGGGAAGAAAGCCACGTGTAAATCTAGCACAAATATTTCTCAATGTTTTCTGATCTCACCATTACATCATTCCTGACCATTGAGCTACCAGTATGATGCATCTATTTTCTGATACGTACAAGATTTCAATTTAAAACTGCTTTGTAGAACAATTTTCACATCACCGTGGGTCATAAACCCAACGGCACAGCAATCATGGGCCCCTAAGGGAATGTATTAACCTAGTTAATGATAATTCCTTAGAACCATTCTGGGAGTTGCATAATGAATTAAATTTGCCCCCTCCAGCAGCACTAACAGCACAGAAGTACTGCTGCTGATTTAGAACAGCTGCTATCATTACCTTTGAATTTCCAAACTTATCTAGCTGTTCTACACATCCATCAAAATTAACCAGCCCAAGCTCTTTTAAGTAATAAGGAAAGGCGCCATACTCAAAGCTGAGTGATATTTGCTGGAAATACAATGGATTCCTCATTCCAATCTGTTTTTTTTTAACTGCAAATCCATTCTGGGCACCACAAATACTTAAAAAAAAACCTACGTTCGTCCTATTATTCAAAGTAAAAGCTTACACTATGTCCAGGTGCTAAAGGGTCAATTCACGTAAATAAATATTTCCTCATGAAGATGGTGGCTGAAGCTAGCTGAAGCATCCTGACATGTGTCAATGTGCCCTCAGCTTCCCATAGCCTGATTTTAACAAAGCTATAACCTTAGTACAAAGGTTGCATTTAGAAGCAATATTGAAATAAGTCTCTACATCAAACAAACAGATACAGAAAAACTTGGATTTGGGCTAAGCTTTACACAAGCTTATGAAACAGAGTATCAAGGCAATTAAAAGCAACTCCTTCCAGACATAACAAAGGTGATAAAAAACAAATCTTAAATGTTTCTATTTCTTCTTCAAATACCAAACAAGTGAAACTATATGGTTTCTTAAAGCCTCCGTTGCAATTTAGCAATGCTTTATATAAGTAGATCTCCAAGAGTAATCAATCCAATTTCTCACTGTAATAACTGAGGCAAAGATGCACATAAAAATACTGCTGTGCACTCGAGTGAGGAAACATGTTTCTGGTCTCCCCACCCTTGTGATTTACAGTATCTTGGTGGCCATATATGTGATCTCATCATTAGCATTACCCAAATTATTTAAAGCAAGACAATTCAGTTTAATTCACATTGTGAACATGGCTTTTCCCCACTTTCCCAAACTGATCGACTGTCTGTCATTCTACAATTTCTGGCAGATCAAGTAACCAAATCTGCTTGAAGCATGGTTTGCCTTGGCTTAGCAGTCAAGCTTTTTATCAACATATCAACAATCAAAACCCTCCTGTTTTATATCAGTGTTCCCAACAGAAAGGTAGCCTGTCAAATTTCCAGACTACAGGTAGTCCTCAACTTACAACCACAATCGAGTCCAAAACTTCTGTTAAGTGAGACGTTTGTTGAGTGAGTCTTGCCCCATTTTACAACCTTTCTTGCCACAGTTGTTAAGTGAATCACTGCAGTTGATAAGTTAGTAACCTGGTTGACTTTGCTGGTCAGAAGGTTGCCAAAGGAGATCACGTGATCTTGGGACACTGCAACCGTCATAAACATGAGTCGGTTGCCAAGCATCTGAATTTTGACCACATGACCATGGGGATGGTTCAAAGGTCGTAACTGTGAAAAATAGCCATGTTGCTTTTTTCAGTGCCATTGTAACTTTGAATTGTTACAAGTCGAGGACTACCTGTATTAGCCATTAGCTCAAAACTTACTGTAAAATAGTAGTAATAAAGATAACTAGACTATGCCAGAATAATATAATTAGACCTACAATTAGAAATATACTGAAAAATATCTTATGCAACTTCCTAATTTTTTTTTTGAATCAGCAATTCAATCAGCTCAGTGTTGTCCACTGTCTATATCAATTATCTCATGTCAGAGAATTACCGAGCATAAGTGTACCCATTCCTTTATACATCATTTTATATAGCAAGGAAAGGAATCCCTGTGGATTTTACTTCACTAGTTGTTGCCAACTATGGGGGGGGGGGGGGGGGAGAAACTCATTTCCAATTCAAAGCTGTGAATCAGCACTAAGGACATTTCTGTGATCAATCTGGCCAGCATGTAGGAATATGTAAAATAATTTTGTAGCCAGGAAATAATTTTAGTTAAAACAGCTACAGGAATGGATTTCCACTACCTCCTTTTCAGCAATTGTTATACATTATTGGATTTCACATCTAATACAGCAAAAGGCCGCATAGGAATTTTAAGAGGTAAACATGGTGTAATTACCTAGAACCACCAATAAGGAAAGAGGCATAATCATCATGTCTCATCTCAGTTTATATCATTGGTTTGGTATTTGATAGCAGGAAGTCAAACCAGTTTTTAAAAATCTGAACTGGCGTTGAACTTGATTCATAGCTTCATCCTCCTCAATGAACCAGAATCCAAACCCCCAAAAATGATCTCAGTTCCTTGTTTTGAAATGCTGCTGGTGCAATGAATGCCCTACTACAAAGGACATGAATCACTCACCAAAGCCACATTTCACGTTCCTACCAAAGATAAGTACAGGTGGTAAAGTCAGCTCCAACTCTCCTCAAAGACAACAAAGACACTTAAAAGAATACACTCAGCCACATACTTACCCATCTCTTCCTTTACTAACTATCTTCACTTCAAAATAATAAATTCCACAGGCTGCAGGGATGGGGTGGGTAGCCCTGACAGAAGCAGCATCCTTGTGATTTTTCCCATGTCCTGTTTTAAACAAACAGAAGGGGAGGGGGAGGAAGGAAACAGGCAGGAGATGGGTCTTTAATTCTTCAGTGAAAACAATCATGCAGCAAGGGTTTTCAAGAGCCAGCCAGCCAAGCCACAAGGAAGCCCACGGCCGAATACAGTCCCTTATCTGTAAGATGCTCCAACACATTAGCAAGCAAGACATGGCATTGGAAACGCATAGCTGATCTTCTTCTGTTATTGTCCCAAAGAGACTCACAGCCCATCCTTCAGGGTCAAAGTATACAGCGTTGGGGCAGCCTTTCTCAACCTCAGCAGATGGTTTTAGCCATCTTCAGCTTGTTGAGGTTGAGAAATATGGCCCCAAAGTGTCCTTTACTTTGCGAGTCTCTTGGACTGCAAGGCGATCAAACCGGTCAGTGCTAGATCAACCCCAACTGCTCTTTAGAAGGCCAGATCCTGAAGTTGAAAATCAGGTACTTTGGCCACCTAATGAGAAGGAAGGACTCACTGGAGAAGAGCCTAATGCTGGGAAAGATGGAGGGCAAGAGAAGAAGGGGACGACAGAGAATGAGGTGGCTGGATGGAGTCACTGAAGCAGTAGGCCTGAGCTTAAATGGACTCCGGAAGATGGCAGAGGGCAGGAAGGCCTGGAGGAACGTTGTCCATGGGGTCGCGATGGGTCGGACACAACGTCGCAACTAACAACATCCTTGACTTCAAAGGATGGGGCTGTGGGTCTCTCTCTCTCTCTCTGGGACCACCAAAGAATAACAGCAGTGTGTTTCCGTTGCTCTCCTTTGCCCTCAGGCAGGGAAGTCCGCAAGTCTTAAAGTGGCCAAGGTTGAAGACCCCTGCCCTAGGAGACTTCAAATCCCAGGATTGCCCCAGCCAAAATGCAGGGGGTTTGAATCCCAGACGCTTTCAAGCTGCCTGGTGGGAGAAGAACCCCTTGCGTTGGGGTAACCCCCACCTCACCCCACCCCACCCCACCCCACCCCAGGGGACAAGCCAAAAGGCTGCTCTCCCACCCCCAAAAGACGCTCCCTGCCCTGGGGGAAAGCCCGACAGCCCCCGCTGGCAGCCATAAGGAGCCGGGCAAAGGCTCTCTCTCTCTCTCTGCCTCCCCCCAGAGAAGCCCCTAAGCCGGGGATCTCTGCCCTACCTACCCAGCGGGCAGCCAGGCCTCCTCCCAGGCGGGACCCCCTGAAATCCGGGCTGCCCAATCCTGCCCACAGCCCCCTCGCACCTTCTGGGGAGGGGGGGGCGGCCGGGCCTTCGCCCCCCCCCGCCGGAGGAAGGCTCCCCTGCCCGCCCCTCGGCCCCTCGGTCCCCCCCCAGGCGGCCCCCGGGCCTCCCCCACCTTTGTAGTGGACGCGCAGGTTGCCCTGGGAGAGGCCGATGTAGCTGTACTTGTCCTTGGGGCTCCAGGCGCGCGGCAGCGGCGTCTCGGCCGGGTTGACGGCCGGGTAGAGGCGGCGGAGGCGCTGGCTCAGCTCCTGCTCCTCCGGCGGCGGCGGCGGCGGGGGAGGCGGCGGCGGCGGCGGCGACAGCGCCGAGTCCCCCCCAGGTAAGCTGGCTGCACCCGCATCCGCCATCTTGGATCCACTATTGTGTCAGCGGGAGGGGAGCGGGCTCCCTTTTCCCCGGCCGTCCAATGGGAGGCGGGCTCGGCCACAATGGAGGCGCGCGGCATGACGGGAAGGCGAGTCCGGCGCCCGGTCCAGGGCTACGCCGGCTCCAGGCGCCGGAGACTACAAGTCCCAAGGAAGCCCGCGAGGGGGGGAGCCCGCCCACTCGACGGCGTCGCAAAGGCCTTCGGGATAGCGAGTAAGAGGGTGCGTAGAAAAGGTAGACGGGGAGCTGAACGTTCGGGGCGCGTTCCTTACCCTTAGCAAATAAAACCACGCAAGCGACGCCTGGGTGAAATATTTGGGCGATGAGAAAGCGGGAGGGAGGGAGGCGGCGGTGTGGCTAAAGTGACAGGGTTTCCCCGTTGAAGTACGGGGTTGGACTAGAAGACCTCCAAGGTCCCTTTCCAAGCCTATTCTTCCACGTTCTTTAAACAAAAACAACCCCATCGCACAATTAGCTGCAAATCAGCTACGGCAAGGGAAAACAAGCTAGCGAGATCCATTCTATACACAATCCCGAAGACAACGTTTACCCTATTCCCGTGCAATAGCGACATTCCGTCTAAAACACAGGCTTTCTATGAAAGGCCGCCGCCGCCGCTCCCTCCTTGCAACGCTGCAATTTGCAGAAGCAGGAAGGTAAAGAAAAGAAACCCATTTCGGGATGCGATTCGGCGGTTCTCTCCAACTTGGCGCGCGTTAGCCTTCCAGCTTTCCTCGAAGGGCTCGCGGCACGGCCAGTTAAGGCGCCTGACCCCCTTTTCCCACGATATAAACTATCCGTCGCACAAAGCATCCCAGCCCCCCCCCTTTCCCGGTCCAAGGAAGCCGCCCTGCTCCGAAGATGCCCGGGATTCTCCCGGAAAAAAGCCCGCGGCGAACAACTGGCCCGCGCGCTACCGCGGGACGCCTCTAGAGGGCGCGGCAGCCTCTCTCAAGCGGCGAGGGGCGGGGCCTGTTGCCGTGGCGACCCCCCGTCAACAGCCTCCGCGGCTGTTTCCCCTCTCCGCGGCCATGCAGGCCCGCCCCTCCGTTTGTATCGGGTGAGTCCGCTTCGAGGGGCGCTTGAAGTGGGGAGGAGAGACCAAGAGCCCCGTCCGGGTTGGAAACAGGGAGCGGCCACGTTTCTTTTGCGCCGGGCTGGTTTCCTTCAACGGTCGGTCGGTCCTTGAAGGGGTTTGGGCTTTCGGCTTGGTCGCGTTGTCGGCGCCCCGACCGCGGCTGCGCGACTGAACTACAACTCCCAGCAGTCCCTCCGTCAGTGAAGGGCGGGCTGCCCTTTTATCTGCCGGCCAGCCAGCCAGGACGGGTTGTGCGAGCCCCGCCCCTACGGTGACCTCACCGCGCAAGCCCTCCCCTCTGACGTCGCTGCAGGGGACGCCGCCCTGTGGGCGGGGCCGTGGCGGGTATCTCGTTCCTGATTTGCTGGCGGAAAAGGCCGCCCCGCCCACCTCTTTTTTTTGCGGGGAATTCAAATCGCAGCTGGAGCGAGAGTGGATTGGCTGCAAGCTGTTGGTGGTGGATGATGATCAGCTTTTTATTAGCCAGGCCACAATTAAAAGAGCCCTGGTTTGTTTAGTTTGCATTGTTGAATTTTAAAAGCTTTTAAAAAGAAAGCTCCTGGGGAAATTAGCTTATATATCTATCCCTCTTAATATTCTAGGTCTGATGGTCCAGAAGCTGATAAAAGGTAACTGCAATGAAGAGAACATTAATTCTATAGTTACACTTTTAATTTCCGTAATTATCAACAGTCTAACCCAGAGGTAGTCAACCTTGGCTCTTTTATGACTCGTGGACTTCAACTCCCAGAATTCCTGAGCCAGCTAAGCTGGCTCAGGAATTCTGGGAGTTGAAGTCCACGAGTCATAAAAGAGCCAAGGTTGACTACCCCTGGTCTAACCCTTGATCGGATGGCTTGGTGACCAAAGGAACGGTTGCCTAGCTCATTTGGAGATTCAGCTGTAGGGAAGCAACCTTAGGAATAGATTCCAAGCTCTGTTAAAAAAAGATTCTCCTGCCACATAGATGGGGCATCGAACTGAGCCTGCTAAACCTCTGTTCTACTCTGTAAAAAAAAAAAATCAGCATTTGTTAAAAAAAAAAAACCACCTTTCTTTTTCTTGTAAAAAAAATTCTCAACAATTTTTAATGGAAATTGAATTATATACATATTCCTATATATAAACCGTTTGCATTTTTTACGCCTCTTGGTCAAGATAGGGAAAAAAAAAGCAAAATAAAAAGGAAATTTACATTCTCCCATTTAAAAACAAACTGCCTTGGACAAAGATGGGGAAGAAGGGTTGTACGAAAGGCAGTTTATGTTGCTAATCACAGAAAAGCTCGGCCAGTTATGTTTAAATCAACTGCAGTGGGGATAAACGTGGGTCACCTGGTACAGGTAGTCCTCGACTTAACGACCACAATTGAGCCCAACATTTCTGTTGTCGGCAAGATGATTGCTAAGTGAATTTTGCCCCATTTTACAACCTGTCTTGCCAGGGTTGTTAAGTGAATCGCGGCTTTGTTAAGTTAGTAAGATGGTCGTTAAG
The DNA here is from genome assembly GCF_001527695.2 of Protobothrops mucrosquamatus. Classification (NCBI taxonomy): domain Eukaryota; kingdom Metazoa; phylum Chordata; class Lepidosauria; order Squamata; family Viperidae; genus Protobothrops; species Protobothrops mucrosquamatus. Next base: position 482,808 of record NW_015386903.1, read on the forward strand.
TGAATGATTTCCTCATTGACTTTGCTTGTCAGAAGGCTGCAATAGGGGGGTCACGTGACCCAGGGACAGTGCAACCGTCATAAATGTGAGTCAGTTGCCAAGCATCCAAATTTTGATCAGATGCTGCTGCAATGGCCATAAGTGTGAAAAATGGACACAAGTCACTTTTTCAGTGATGTTGTAGCTTTGAACGGTCACTAAATGAACTGTTGTAAGTCGAGGATTATCTGAGTGTTTGAGCACTGAAAAGAGGGGTGTGAATTGGGATTGGAGAGCCTGTGTAACTCGGTCTCTCTTTGATCATGAGTTCTCCAGCTCCTGTTTCTTGCTGTACCACAGGGTCTCATTTCATCAATCTTCTCAATGTGTAACTGGTAAAAACTTGCCTGTGGTGAAGGTCTCATCTCAGAAGAAACAGAAGTATGTGGTGAGTAGACCTAGCTCAGCTAGCCCATCTTTTCACTTTTGCAGAGGCCAATATTTGTCCCAACATCTGTTTGCATCATTCTGTGGCCTAACCTAACAGGTTTCGGCATCAGATACTCAGGCCTTGGAAACCACCTTGAGTATTGTGGGCCTTACAGGAGAGCCTCTACCATGACAAAAATGAGGATGCTCTCTTCAAAAGCAAATGCTGGGAGGCGGTAGCAAACATTGGAGTAGACCAGGGGTCTTCAAACTTGGCCTTTTTATGACTTGTGGACTTCAACTCCTCAGCGATGCTGGCTGAGGAATTCTGGAAGTTGAAGTCCACAAGTCATAAAAGGGCCAAGTTTGAAGACCTCTGGAGTAGACCAATATTACTCAACCTTACCAATTTTAAGATGTGTGGCTGGCTGAGGAATTCTGAGAGTTGGTGTCCACATTGAGGTGAGGTTGAGAAGCACTAGAGTAGATCATTCGATCCACCCTCCCCTAATCTGCTGTCTTTGGGGTAGCATGTAAAATATTGCCAACATTGAAGAAAGATTCCGCCAGCGAAAGAAGACGCCATGTTTTCCTTTACTTCAAGCAGTAAGATCCCTCAGGGAAACCCAGTGAAGGAGAACCTTCTATTTGAAGGACTATTCCCGTGTTCCTCAACCTCAGCATCTTGAAGATGCAGTTCCCAGCATTCTCCCAGCTAGCATGGCTGGCTCGGGAATTCTGGGAAATGAAGAGCACACATCTTAAAGTTGTCAAGGTTGAGAAACCCTGGACTATTCCCTCCAAGTCCACTTTATGGAGAAACAATTAGAGCTTGGGATGCCATGATTTTCCTCATCCCAGTGGCCAACAGCGGGACATCAGATTTGTTAAGTGCACAATTCATCTGGTCACTTTATGGCTTCCCCATAAAAAACAAATTATACTGCATTTGGGTTCTATGAACTGTAGTCATTGTTCCTAAAGTGGCATTTCTTGTTGTTGTTGTTAATTGCGAAGTCGTGTCCGACCTCCAAGGTCCCTTCCAACTTTATCATCATTATTATTATAACGTTCCTCCAGGTCTTCCTGTCCTCTACCATCTTCTGGAGTCCATCACGCCTCCTGCTTCAGTGACTCCATCCAGCCACCTCCTTCTCTGTTGTCCCCTTCTTCTCTTGCCCTCCATCTTTCCCAGCATTAGGCTCTTCTCCAGTGAGTCCTTCCTTCTCATTAGGTGGCCAAAGTACTTGAGTTTCAACTTCAGGATCTGGCCTTCTAAAGAGCAGTCGGGGTTGATCTCCTCTAGGACTGACTGGTTTGATCACCTGGCAGTCCAGGGGACTCGCAGGACTCTTCTCCAGCACCAGAGTTCAAAGGCCTCAAAGTGGCATATATAGATACAAATGAGGAAATAACCTCATAGGTGAACGGCCTATTTTCATCCTCCCCAGGTCCATTCGAGTAGCAGCCACTTGTCCACCTGGCCAGCCTATGAACCAGGCCAAGGGATCCTCCAGAACCGAAAACCGTGCACTCTCCCTGACTGGCAAAGGTAGGTCTGGATATGGCATTGAGGTGTCAAGTTTCCGGACTTGCAAAAAAAAAAAAGCCAGGAAATTTGGGGTTCAAATAAACAGTAGTTGCCGGCTTTCCCATTATTATCCCTCCCCCTTTCTTGAGAGACGGTTGCCCCAGGGTTAACATAAATGGCCTTTTTCAAACCGATGGTCCTCTCTGTCCGGAATGCGGACTTGACTTTGCATTTGAGAATTTGACTTTCGACCGCTACGTCTGTCGTGGTGGCTTTGTTGGTTATCTCTCGATAAGTGGCCTTTGTCATCGTGGCAGTAACGTAGTAATGTTCAACCTGGGCAAAGTAGAAATGTCCCAGCAAATGCTAATAATATTCTGCCTTTCAGCGCCAACAAACCGCTCATGCCGATTTCGAAGCCACGTTACCTTGAAGAGCTGGAGTCCTACTTGCGGGCCGAGTTGCAAGTGCTCGACTTGACTAGAGGAAAAGTTCAAGAACTTAGGCTGCAGGTTGGAGAAGCGGCGTTCTGCAGGGAATGCCGGAAGCCTTAAATCTTGGGGTTTGGGGATCCACAATCGGCCCATGGAATATCTTTGACCATCGTTGCCAAGCCTAAGCACGGCTTTTTTGCTCTGACCAGGAAAGGAGGGAACTAGGAAAAATAGAAATTCAAACTTTTTTTTTATGGCTAGGACATGGCCACACACCCTTCTGAATCCCTGACACTAATTCAAGCTCCTAGGGACCCAATGTGTGTCTTATTAGGTTTTTATCCCGCCTTTATTTTATAAGTAACTCAAGATGATGAACGTACATAATACCTCTCCCTCTTTCTATTTGCCCCCTAACAACAGACCTGGGAGGTGGATTGGGGTGTGAGAGAGTGACTGGCCCAAAGTCACTCAGTCGCTTCCATGCCTAAGGCAGGACTAGAACTCACCATCTCCTAGTGATTGACCCAAACTCACCCAATTGGCTTTCATGCCTAAGGCGGGACTAGAACTCACAGTCTACTGGTTTTCTACCCAACACCTTAATCACTACACCAAACTGGCTTTCAAGGCAATGCCTATCCCTATTGTAAAGCTTAACTGATTTAAGTCCACCAAGAATCTCTTTCAAGGCAAAAGAGGCAGATCCAGAATCCCGCTGTGGTGTGAACAGAACAACACTGTTAATGCAGTGTTTCTCAAAGTTTGCAACTTTAAATGTGTGAGTGTCAGCTCCCAGAATTCCCCAGCCAGCGTATCTATTTTTTATTTCTATCTCTCTTCCCTCCCCCGGAACTTCCCTTTTTTTTTTAGCCTTATAGAGAAGTATTTGAGTGTTTCATGGAAGAATTCAAGACTTACAAACCTTTGCTGGCTTCCATCAAGAGGGAGTATGAATCGACGATAGGTGAGAGAGCTACGATACCATTTTACCAAATGTTAGAGCGATATTGAACCGGCTAATTTTCACAGCTGGTTCTCAGCATTTTAGATGAAAAATATCAGGATCCCAATTAGTCTGGATGGTCCCGTTCTTCTTCTCAACCATAAGTGGTCATAAGTCACTTTTTTCAGTGCCGTTGCACTTTCAAATGGTCACTAAGCAAACTATTGTTAAGTCAAGGACTATCTGTATATCACAGCAGAGTTCTATAATGACCCGGGTTCAAATTTCCAATATCTACCGTACTTTGATCCAAGATCATAAAATGGGGGTGTGATTACATGATCTGCTTAACGATTGGCAATTAATTCTGGGCTCGGTTGCAGGTTGTAACTCAAGGATCACTGTAATATAAGTTATAGGATTATAGCTGAGCTCCTGCATCCTGCTAAGATCAAGCCAAACAAACCACACAACTTAGTGCAGAGGGAACCAGCTGTCAATCCCACATGCAGGCCTAAACACAGTTTTTCTTGGTTTTGGTGTCCTCTTCAACTACACAGCAGTTTCTAAATGCAAACACGGCTCCTGAATTACCCAAATATTTAACCTTCTTTCCAGGCAGTAAATGACAGAGAATCCTAAACAATGCTTTCTAATTAGTAAGTTCATTGAACAGAATAGTAGTGGGAAACAGAAGATCACAACTGCTGATTTTCCTTTAGTAATTGTTGTACATGGTTGTCCTAAGGAAATATTCCATACCAATAGTAGATGGAGATTAAGCTAATTTTAAACACAGCGCTCTTTAAAAGCCCTATCCACAGGTCTTTATGACTTTTAGTAACTCGGAGATTAGATGCCTCTTTGTCTGCCTCTTCTAGCCCATCTGCAGGAAAAGATCTGCACTCTGGAATCTGTGAATGGGGTTCTGGTCACCGCCTCTGATCAATGTACTCAGCAAATCCTGGCTTTTCAACAGCAGGAGAAAATTGAAATCGCGAAATTGAAAGAGGAGCGGCTCTATTTACTGAAGCTGATTGACAAAATGAAGGAGGAAAAATGTTCACTAGAGACCCAGGCGAGTCTTTTACCGTGCCCTGTTCATACTTTCAAGCAGCCGGGCCTGGAAAATTGGATTGTGCATCCTTGCCAGCACAGTTGTGCCTTTTCAAAACTCTTCTGACTGCCTTCCCCCCGGGGTGGGAGGGGAGCTTCCAGGGTTGACTTTGTTAAAAGAAAAGCAGGCTAAGAAGAGAGTCACACGGAGTAATTAATATGGAATATGTGATTATAATTATCAGGTTTGTGTCGAATCATCAGTTCTTAAGACAGAGTGCAGCTATTTTATTATACCTAACGGAAGAAAATATATTCTTGAGATAGAGTATTGTAGAATATATGGTGCCCCCCAAAACAGACCAAAATGGCAAGTGGCTAATTTAGTGTAATGGACAAATACAGTCTAAAATATCGGTCCTTTATCAGCATTTGTCCCATACAGGTAGTCAACCTACGACCACAGTTGAGCCCAACATTTCTGTTTCTAAGTGAGGCATTTGTTAAGTGAGTTTTGTTCCATTTAACGACCTTTCTTGCCACAGTTGTTAAGTGAATCACTGCAATTGTTAAGCTAGTAGCAGGGAATCTGGCTTCCCCATTGACTTTGCTTGTTGAGAAGGTCGCAGAAGCAGATCACATGACCCCCAGGACGTTGCAACCGTCATAAATATGAGTCAGGTGCCAAGCGTCCGAATTTTGATCACGTGATCTTGGAGGTGCTGCAATGGTTGTAAGTGTGAAAACTGGTCATAAGTCACCTTTTTCAGTACTGTTGTAACTCTGAACAGTCACTAAATGAATTGTTGTAAGTTGGAGACTACCTGGATGTTTGTGTTTTTCCGATCTGGCCAAAGTCCATTTAGTCAGCTGCATTACAATTCCACTAGACTCCGGCTTCTGGGCTCCTTCCCATGCTTTTATAAAAAGTCTGACTTTTATAAAAAGTCAAACAGGTTAAAACAGGTTTAAAAAAAGGTTGAAAATGGGTTAAAAGTAGGTTAAAATGCAAGGTTAGAAAGGCTTAAAAAGTTAAAATAAAATAAAAATTAATTAAAAAAAAAACACTTATTTTTGGAGGAGCTCTTTACAGCCTTCGCTGCCTATCCACCATCTTCTGTATTTGTGTGATTAAGGCTGTATTTCAGGAGGGATCATCTCCTTGAGTTTTTTAAGCTCACCAAAGTTACCTACCGCGCATCGAATAAAATGTTCCAGAATAAGGTTCCTCTACTGAAATGAAAACCTGACTTTTAATCACATGGCCTCCCCCACTTTCCTTTCATTGTCCAGGTGGCCAAGCTGCGAAAGACAGTGGCCGAAGAATATCTTCGTTATCTCAACGAGTGTGACGCCCGCAAGCTATTACTTTTGGACCTCAACGAAATGTACCGTCAGAAGGAAGAACTGAGGCTCACCAAGGAGCAAGGTAGACGAAAAAGATGTAGTTTTCCCCCACTAATTCATCAGTCTCCACCGAGGAACGCAGTGGCTCACCTGGTTGGGACGCTAGGTTGACAGTCAGCAAGCTGGTCCAGTTCCAATCTTGCTCATTGGAACTCTAGCATTGATTTACATTATTGTTTTTTAAATGTACTTTCATGCAGTGTCTAGTTTGGATCTTGGCTCGTCGATTCTCCCCTATCCTTGATTCTTTACGGATTCTTTTTTTTCTGCTTAGTGGGTTTTTTTTTCTGCTTAGTGATCTGAAGGCTCAAGGTTCTCCCAATTAAGTGTAATTTTGAAATGTCCCTGGACTTCCTTCTTCTCTTCTAGAGGATGTTCTAGAGGAGGACACGGTGAAGCTGAAGGTTGCGCTGAGGGTGGCCCGCCAGGACCTCACCAAAGCTCAAGTGGACCTGAACACCATGCAAGCAAACTACGGAGATGTTGTGCCTCGAAGAGATTTTGAACTGCAGGAACGAAAATATAACGATTTGGCTGATAAGGTACTTAAGGCAGAAGCTTGGCAAAATTGGCCAATTCTCCATTGTGGAGGAGGAGATCCAGTATTGGCTGCCTTTTCTGTTCACTCTAGAGCAGGGGTAGGCAACCTTGGTCCTTTTATGACTCATGGACTTCAACTCCCAGAATTCCTGAGCCAGCCATGCTGAGGGAAAAGGAAGAGGTTTCCAAGCTGAGCCATGCTGGCTCAGGAATTCTGGGAGTTGAAGTCCACAAGTCATAAAAGAGCCAAGGTTGCCTACCCTTGCTCTAGAAATAGAACTTGACTAGAAGTCAGCAAGTTTTTCTCCTTGTGTAGTAAGAGATTCTTGTAATTCTATTTACGCCTGGTCGGAGTTTGTTTGTAGTTCTCGTCTCCATTTTCAAATTTTAACCATCTTCCCAGTAGATATTTTAATTCATTTCCACCTCCCCAGTCCATCAGATTCCTTACCCAGAACTTCAGATCTCGTGCTCAATCCCATCCTGTGTTCCTTGCCCTTCAGTTGTCAATTCTTCAGAAAGATTTTGATGACCTTCGTGAGGAATATGAGATAATGTTGGATATACACAAACAAGTTTCAGAAGACCGAGACCGCTACTTCAATGACCTCATCAATGTCCAGCGGACGTCCACACCCCGCCCGGACTGGAACAAATGTGCAGGTACAATTTAGTGCGGCCGATGTGTACAGGTAGTCCTGATTTACAACAGTTCATTTCGTGACCGTTCGAAGTTACCACGGCACTGAAAAAAAGGGACGTATGAGCATTTTTCACACTTATGACCGTTGCTGCAGCATCCCCCACACGGTCACGTGATTTACATTCGGATGCTTGACAACTGACTCACGTTTATGATGGAGTCACGTGATTCCCTTTGGCAACTTTCTGACAAGCAAAGTCAATGGGGAAGCCAGCTTCACTTAACAACCGGGTTACTAATTCAAGAACTGCAGTGATTCACTTAACAACTGTGGCAAGGAAAAGTTGTAAAATGGGGCAAAACTCACTTAACTCTCTCGCTTAGCCACATAAAGTTTGGGCTCAGTTGTGGTTATAAGTTGAGGACTACCCGTATTTATTCTAGTTTTCTGTTATGCATATTTTTACTGCGTGCGATTAACAAAATATGAGCACCTCAGTAGAGTGCTCCTCCATTTCCCAGATTCCTATCCTGTCTGATATTCCGTTCTTGTTCCTGCAGACGTGATTCTTGGTGGAAGTGAGCGCTGGAGCAGCTTGTCGGTGGGCAGAACAAGTGACCAGCTAGTCGATGTGCTTTTGGAGGAAATTGGCGGGGGTCTCCTGAGAGAGCGCGACACCTTCATCGGGCGGGTACGGTTGGACTTGCAAGTCCTTCTGTGACTTCCCCCACTACAGCAGATGGATTTCTGGGGTTCACTTCCCCAAAGAGCTTGGTCTAATCCCAACAGAGATCCAATAAAGGAGAATATTTGTAGCTCGGGATTAAAATGAAGGGTCCTTGGTGCTCTCTGAGCTGGACTGTTTTCTTGCAGACGTTTTATTAACCGAACAGTTGCAATGTATGGCTGTGAAAGTTGGACCATAAGAAAGGCTGAGCGCCAAAGAATGGAGGCCTTTGAACTATGGTGCCGGAAAAGACTCCTGCGAGTCCCCTGGACTGCAAGGCGATCCAACCGGTCAGTCCTAGAGGAGATCAACCCCGACTGCTCTTTCGAAGGCCAGATCCTGAAGTTGAAACTCAAGTACTTTGGCCACCTAATGAGAAGGAAGGACTCACTGGAGAAGAGCCTAATGCTGGGAAAGATGGAGGGCAAGAGAAGAAGGGGACGACAGAGAAGGAGGTGGCTGAATGGGGTCACTGAAGCAATAGGCGTGAGCTTCAATGGACTCCAGAAGATGGTAGAGGACAGGAAGGCCTGGAGGAACGTTGTCCATGGGGTCGCGATGGGTTGGACACGGCTTTGCAACTAACAACAACAAGGTAACATCATCAGTGTTAGCACTGTTGATGTTACCGCGTTTGGCTAATGAAACGTCTGCCATTAAACAACCCAGCTCAGAGAGCACCAAGGACCCCAAATGTAAAGATCTCTTTTTCTTGGTCTTCCAGAGAAAAGGGGGGTGAGGAGGAGATCAGAAAGGGAATTTATTCCACTTCAAAGAAATGTACGTTTTACTTCAGCAAATTATGAATGGCTTTGCAAAATGTTTATAAGCTTGGCTGAAATGTCTATGAGGATTCTCAGTCATCCTGGTCGGCGTTGTCTGAAAAGTGCTTTTTTAATAGGCAGCTGGACTGTTTTTTGAGGAAGAAGATGTTTTGCTTGTCATCCAAGAAGCTTCATCAGTTGTGACTGGATTGTGGGGGGATGGAAGGATCGATACAGGGAAATCTTTGTGTCCTCGTGGACCTGGCTGTCCTTCAGAGCCAGGGGTGGCCAACCTCATAATAGCCTGGCCCCACTCAACAAGCCCTCTGAAGTGCACTTGTTGTCCCTTCCACAGCTTTGTACAACAGCTGTTTCAGTGGGACTCCAGTGTAACAACCTAATGCCACGAGTTGGGTTTATATGGGGTTGTTTTGATCTAAGTAGGCATTTGAGGCTGCCCACAGCAGGCAATTCTTTTTCTCCACAGGGAAGAAGCGAAAGGATTCCCCCGTACCTGAGGTGTGATGGCCTGGTTAGAAACAAGAAGCTGAGCAAGAAGGAAGTCGTGGCCCTTCTGAGGGAGATCTGGAGGGAAAAAATTATATCAGATCAACAGGTCTCTTTGGTTTTCCTCTCTCTCCTCTTTCAGGGCAACTGAATCTCTCTAGAGGTGACATCCATGAGAATAGAATAGAATAGAATAGAATAGAATAGAATAGAATAGAATAGAATAGAATAGAATAGAATAGAATATGGAAATGAAAATAGAATAGAAGAGAATGGAATAGAAGAGAAGATAAGAGAAGAGAAGAGAATAGAGAAGAGAAGAGAAGAGAAGAGAAGAGAAGAGAAGAGAGAATGCAATGGAATGGAATAGAGCTAGAAGGGACCTTGGAGGTCTTCTAGTCCAGCTCCCTGTTCAAGCAGGAGAACCTATACCATCTCAGACAAGTGACTGTCTAGTCTCTTCTTGAAAATCTCCAGTGATGGAGCGCCCACGATTTCTGGAGGCAAGCTGTTCCACTGGTTAATTGTCCTCACTGTCAGGAAGTTTCTCCTTAGTTCCAGGTTGCTTCTCTCTTTGGTCAGTTTCCAACCATTGTTTCTTGTCCTGCCCTCTGGTGCTTTGGAGTATAACGTGACCCCCTCTTCTTTGTGGCAGCCGCTCAGATACTGGAACACTGCTATCATGTCTCCCCTATTTCTTCTTTTCTTCAGACTAGCCCAACCCAAGTAAACAATATAATTGCTAAGTCTACAATTTTCAGGATAATCGATTTGGTCTTTGAGTGTCTCTTCTGCTTTTTTTCTTTTCTTTTCTTTTTTATTTTTACAGAGAGGGAAACAATCCAGCCTCTCCGATTTCTTCCTAGGCTTCTTTCAGAAAAAATATGGCGAAGGTGTTGCGTTTGACTGGACTTACAGCGTCTATGAAAACCTCAAGCTCTTTCGGTCGAATGAAATGATGGCCTTGTTTCTTAACATCCTGACAGGAAACGTGAGTATCTTTACTTGCTTAAGATAATAACAAAGAAATACCTAAATCGGTTCACGCCAGAGCTGGTTTCTTTGGGACAGTGGTACTGTCAGACTGCCCATAGCCTGAATCTATAAAAACGATCCTTGGCTCCATTTGTTGACAAAGGTATGGCTTTATTAGAGATCAAGTGTGTTGCAGCATTGCATAGCCAGAAATGAGAACTGCATGCCGAAATCTCTCCCCCAAGTTCTACTCCCCCTGCCTTAACTGTCTCTCGTTGCCCATCCCAATGTAAGCAATCAAATCCATGCAAGATGTTTTCATAACGGTCAATCCCAGCGGTGTTTGGATCAACAACTGAAGATATGCTGACGATACAACTGGGGTATTCTCCAGAGGGTAACCATGCTGGTGAAGGAAGATGGGACTGATTATTCAGACTGGGGACCCTGCTTCATCTTAAATCAGGGGTCTTCAAACTTGGCCCTTTTATGACTTGTGGACTTCAACTCCCAAAACTCCTGGGAGTTGAAGTCCACAAGTCATAAAAGGGCCAAGTTTGAAGACCCCTGTCTTAAAGCTTCTTCCATCTCTTTCGCAGCTGGATGAGGGAGTATATCACAGTCACCTCCTGGAACTGAACAACCTGTTAAAAGAACTGACTGCTGCTGATACCGAAAATACCGGCCACTTGACAGAGGAGCAATTCATGTAAGAGCCACTGTATCGTCTGCACCTGCAACAGGACAATAAAATCAGAACTGGAGCCCTAGAAATATCTATACATTTTTAACTGATATAGGGCAATGTTTGGGGTTTTTACTATTTCAAAAACTACATCCTGGCCACACACTAATCCAGGTTATCAAAAGATGTAAGAATGTTGCTCAAATCCAAGCTTTGTTGTTTGAGTATCTTATATTTTATATGAAATGCAGTTTTCTCCTTGCACTGGGATAAATATGAGGGAGTTTCCAACCTGTGGTTGAAAGCTAAAGTAGCTTTGTTCTTTTTGGAAGCAAAATTAGGGCCAAAGAGGAAGAGGAAGAAGTAAAATTTCACCACCACCCCCGTATCCACTGTCATTGCAATCCTAGTTGGATTGCCACCATGTTTAATCTTTTTTTAAAGAATAATAGAAGCTTAACTGTAACAGGTGATTGGGATAACACTCAATATTGCTATCTGTTTGCAAACTGGAATAGTTTTCAGGTTAAGAGTCCCTTGGTAGCAGAACATTGGGCAAGTAATTATCCCTCTGTGAGTGAGATGGGCAGTTTCTAAAGTGGATATATATTTCATCATCATCATCATCATCATTCTAGCCATTGACTATCCCCTGCAGGATGAAGATCTCTTCCGCATGTTTCCAACAAATAAGGTCTTGAGTTTTCCTTTGCCGATTGGACCCGCAATACTTGCTGATGTCGTTGATGCATCTTGTTTTAGGTCCCTTTCGAGGACACTTTTGATCAAGTGGGATCCATTCTATGACTGCCTTGGTCCACCTGCCCTCAGTTCTTCTTGCTATGTAACCAGCTCATTTCCATTTCCATTTTACTCTTTTGATGGCATCGTATACTTTAGTTTATTCTCTAATCCTTGTGCGGGTCTTTCTATCTTGTGATGCCAAGCATGTATCTTTCTATGGCTTGCTTGCTTGCTCTATCTACCTATCATCTATCTATCTATCTATCTATCTATCTATCTATCTATCTATCTATCTATCTATCTATCTATCTATCTATCTATCTATCATCTATCTACCTATCTATCTATCTATCTATCTATCTACCTATCATCTATCTATCTACCTATCATCTATCTATCTATCTATCTATCTATCCATCTATCCATCTATCTATCTATCTATCTATCTATCTATCTATCTATCTATCTATCTATCTATCTATCTATCTATCTATCTATCTACCTACCTACTTATCTATCTATCTATCTATCTACCTACCTACTTATCTATCTATCTATCTATCTGTCTGTCTGTCTGTCTGTCTGTCTACCTATCTATCTATCTGTCTATCTATCTATCTATCTATCTATCTATCTATCTATCTATCTATCTATCTATCTATCTATCTATCATCTATCATCTATCTATCTACCTACCTACCTACCTACCTAAATATATATACAAAATATATATACAAAAATCTGTGAACAAAGGGTAAGGGAAAGACAGCATCTTGTACAGCTATTTGCTCAGCTTTGGGGGAACTGAGGTGTCTGTCCCCTTTTTGAAAAAAGCTAATATAAGGAATATTAGCCCTTTTTTAAAAAAAACGTTGTGCTTCAATTTTATCCAAGGCTAACATGTTTTCTCTCTCCTGCAACAGCCTGGCCTTGAGGACAGCCTTTCCACTAAAAACAGATGAAGAGATTCAGGAGTTACTTGATGCAGCTGGCTTCAGGCCAAATGTTGGTGCCGTTATGTACAAGCTGTTATTCTTAGAGGTAAGTTGGAACATCGGATAAGAAGCAGTTCAGCATTTATGGGGATGAAAGGCTGGGATGTGTAATAAGACTAGATTTCCAAGACTGGAACGAATACCGAGAAAGCATATAAAATATTATTTACCTTTCTAAGTGGAAAAAAAAAAAACAACTCGCAAGATTTTGGCCAGTCTGTAATTGTGGGTGAGCAAAGAACAATTTCATTACATAAAATTACATTGCTTCTAGTTCAGTGGTGGCGAACCTATGGCACGGGTGCCAGAGGCGGCACTCAGAGCCCTCTCTGTGGGCACGCATGCCGTCGCCCCAGTCCTAGGCCTTCAGCTGGGTTTTATAAAACCTTTTCGCTTTAGGCCTCCGCCACCATGTACAAAAAAAAAAAGATTCAATCAATCAAGTCAATTTCAACTTCTCGCGGGAAAAAAAAAGAACTTGCAAAGTTGGAATTGATTGAACTTTTTAGTCCCACCCAGTCTGCTGTTACCACCACAGCCACGCCCACCCAATGGGCCACACCCACCCAATGGGCCACACCCACCCAGCACCCGACGATGCATAAGTGGGTTTTGGGTTGCAGTTTGGGCACTCGGTCTCTAAAAGGTTCGCCATCACTGTTCTAGTTCATTCACTGTACATTTTTCTCATGTCAGCATGTGGGATTCTGCTCCTGGTGGGAAGCCATGACAAGATATGTATACATGTTTTAGGAAGCTAGCCTATTGTAATTTATTCGGTAAACTATGGTTAAACAAGCCTTAGTTTTAGAAATATTTATTTATTTATTATTTATTACTTTAATTTATATCCCGCCCTTCTCCCGAAGGACTCAGGGCGGCTTACAGGCAATAAAAACGGAACTATACAATAAATATCTAAAAACAATTAAAATATATATTAAATAAGCCTGTTATTTTTAGAAAAGTTATAAAATCCCTATTAAAATCCCTATACAATCCCCCCCCTAGGCNTGTGCGCAAGGCGTCCCGGTCCAGAAAAGGCCGCAACTGGTACACCAGGCGAACCTGATAAAACGCCCCCCTGGTCACGGCCGACAAGTGATCTTCCAATGTCAGCCGTGTATCCAGGAGGACTCCCAAGTTGCGCGCCCTCTCTGAGGGGGCCAGAATTTCGCCCCCTATAGTCAGCGATGGAATCAGCTGACTATGCAAACCTCGCCAGTGAATTCTTTCACAGTGGGGAAAAACAAGCTCTTTTGTCATGTTGAATAATTGCCTACAGTTGAGAGAAGGGAAATGCTTCATAGCAACAATGAACAAAATGCTGCTAAGCCACTTACATTCATTTACAGGATGAGGAAGGAAAAACAGAACCCCTAATCGCAAAACTTAAGAACCAATATGTGGTTGAGAAACAGACGTATCTGAACGAGCTGCGTGCTGAACTAGGAGCCTTGGTGTGAGTATGTGAGTGGGAGGTGACTCCCAATGGTTTAAGCACATCTAAATTCAGATCCATTATTATCTCCTCCTTGTCCACTTGCTTTCTGTTTGCATTTACAAATAGCCTCTGTCTGGATCCAAACATTTCAGCATAGATGGCCACCACAAAATTGTGCATTGGCTCCCGGCCGGCTGGCCTGGGCCAGGGCCAAGGCAGTGGGGGCCGTTCCCAGGATGGCTTCGCGGGCCACATGAAACTACTTCGCGGGCCGCATCCGGCCCCCGGGCCTTGTGTTTGACATGTCTGACGTACCGCCTTTTCAGCAATGGCTTTTTTCTCTCCTCTTCTTTCCAGAGACGTGAGGCCTGATGATCTGAGGGCAGCTTTCTGTATAATTGACCACGGCTTAACTGACCAGACCTTGGACTCTTACCTCTCTTATGCCTTCCAAGTTCCCAAAGAGCAGCTGGACCCGGCAGTCTCCCTTCCCATAGACATTCTGATGCAAAGGCTTATGATGGGAGATCTCCACAGACAGGGAGCTGCCTCGGGACAGCCGCAGCAAGTGCCTCCCTCTCACGCGGCCGAAGAAGCAGATCATCCCAGCAACTGACTCGACCCACTTGCTCTCCCGCTCCGAGATTCATTGGAATCGTTTAAGACCTGCTCAGGTCGAACTGAGAACAGCTGCCCTGCCAGAGCTTGCAGCTGATAACTGAGCCCCCAGGAGCAAAGCCGCGATCCCGGTTGATTTTCTTAGGCTTCAGACAAAGCTTAAAAGTCATGACAAAATCCACCGTCTGTGCTATTAAAATGTCTTTTAAAATCCACGCAAAACATTTAGTACGGAGCATCCCATTTCTCAGACTGGGGAACTTAACTTCCACTCATGGAGGAAGGGTTGAAGTGGAATCTGGCAGAGCTTCAGGTTTGTTTGCAAAAAGTAGCAGTTATTTCCTCTTTATATATATCCATAAATATTCCACAACAGGAACCCATGAAGAAATTGTGAAATGACAGTTCAGCCAATTGGATGCTAAAATAATTTAAACCTATGCAGTTTTCAAAAGTTTTATGTTTTATTTATAACAATTGAATTATCCACAGTCCGCTGGGGGCTAGAGAGTAAAGAAAGGATTATATTATTAACACAGAAACCAGGGCAGCCAAGCAACTGAAGAGGTAGCGAAACTAAATTACAAAGCCAAACAACATAACAATTTTTTCCCCTGTCAATTCAACGTATTTTTGCTATGCTCCAATTTGCACTGAAAAAAAGGGGAGCTTACCAAGTCTTGGAAACTGATGGTTTCCAGATTAGTGATTTAAAAATGTATAGTTCGTTTATATAAACAGTGTTGTTAAGATGCAATAAAACTATTAAATAAACTTTCCTTATAAGCTTTCCTATATCTGACATCAAAGGATTTTGTGCTAGAGGATTCTTTTTCCAGGATGTTGCGGAGAAGCAAATATGAAAAGATCTTATTAGTGAAGAAAGAAAAATTCATTTTGTCCATTTTTAAAAATCTAATGTATACTTTCCCTCAATAGCATGTGGAAGGGACATGCTATCATGAGAATAGTTTATACTGTTCCTTCAAAGTTGCCATGTAAGTCTCAGCTGGAAGAAACACATATGTTGGATAAATTTATATACACAAATCTGTCCATCAGGATAGACTGTGTCCAGAATACGTGTAGCTGAATAGCTGCATAACTGGCACGGAACACCTGTAGCTTAATTTATTGTTCTACTTAAAAACTGCACCTACCTAGATTTGGACGTTTATTGATAATCTAAGAAATGGAAGAAAAATAGCTAAGATTACAAAAATGTCATAAGTTAAATATCTTCAGATACAAGAAAAGGTTTAGTAAAATAAGCATAAGATCACACGTTTTGGCTTGCTTGAGAATAAGAGTACAGAGTTAACAGTTTTGTTCCAAATGAATATGTGTGGTTTTTTTTTAACAAAATATAATTTGCAAACCTAGCACAGGCAGAAAAACGAGGCTCCTTCTGTACCACAGTAACTGAGACACAAAATAGGTGCAATTCAGCATTGTTTGTTTCTGAGATGGTCCCATATGCTTAAGTTAAATGCCATGTAAATGATCTGTCTTACGGACAAATCTACATCCACTCTCGTCCAGAGCCTTATAAGAACATCTTCCTCCACTGCTTACTCCAAAGGAGAAATGTTCTTTCAGCTTCTCACGTTGGCTTCTGAGGGATCACTTTGTTCCCGCTTGTGGCGATCGGGATCAGCAGCTTCCGGTACTCGAAAGGTAAGTGTCGCTCAACCAGGACATGTAGAGGCATCTTGTCTGTTATCAGTCCTTGCCTGGGCAGAAAGGGGTCACAAGAAGACAAGGCCAAAAGAAGCATGCCTGAGATCAGATAGTGCTTGCTTCTTTCCAACAAATCCCCCTAATGCAGGAGTCCCCAATCCCCGGCCCGTAGACCGGTACCGGGCTGCGGCGTGCCAGCAACCGGGCGGCGCAAACAAGCAAAGCCCCATCCGCCGGATGCAGGCAGCACACAAAACCACGCCCCCTCCGGTCCGCGGAAAAACCTCTCTCCACGTAACCGGTCCCTGGTGCCCAAAAGGTTGGGGGCCTCTGCTGTAGGGACTAGGCTAGGCCAGGGGTCCCCAATCCCCGGCCTGTAGACCGGTACCGGGCCGCGGAGTGCCATCAACCGGTCTGCACAAACAAGCAAAGCCCCATCCGCGGGATGCAGGCAGCACACAAAACCACGCCCCTTCCAGTCCGCGGAAAAACCTCTCTCCACGAAACCGGTCCCTGGTGCACAAAAGGTTGGAGACCTCTGCCCTAATGTAGCCCAGGCCCTTCCAGTTTCCTTTATGGCTTTGTAAACTGTCCTGAGCTACAGGTAGCCCTCAACTTATAACCACAATGGAGCCCAAAACATATGTTGCTAAGTGAGAAATTTGTTGAATTTTGCCCGGTTTTATAACTTTTCTTGCCCCGGTTGTTTCTGTGTATCACTGCAGCTGCTAAATTAGTAACATGGTTAAGGGAACCTGGTTTTTCTCGTTGATTTTGCGTGTCAGAAAGTCGCAGAAGGGGATCCTATGAACCCCCAGGACACTGCAACCGTCAGTTCTCAAGCACCCGAATGTAAATCACGTGGCCGTGGGGATGCCGCGATGGTCATACGTGTGAAGGATGGTCGTAAGTCACTTTTTTCAGTACCACTGTAACTTCGAACGGTCACTAAATAAACTGTTGTCAGTTGAGGACTCCCTGTACTCTAGCACTGTATTCGTCTTTGTTGTAATTGCTACAATCCTGCACTGGCAGTTCTCTCTGCCGTTGTTCAGCTGTTTCTCAAGAAAGCAAAGAGGGGAGAAACATTAACCCATAAGGTTAAGAGCAAAGAAACAGCTGAGGAAAGCCCTCCTCTACTTTTAAGAACAACCCTCACTAACTTGGTGCTCTCCAAATACGTGGTGATTATGAACAGTCAGAATTTCCAAGAACTGCGCCGGCTAAGAGCTCTCGCTGTCCCACCATCCATCTGAAGAGCGTTATGGTGGGGAAGCCTTCACTGAAATATCTTTTTTCAGTTGATGCAGGGCCCTTGAGACCTTGCAAACCCTAACCCTTACCGCTTCATGAGGAGTTCCAGATCAGCCGGATCGACCATCTTCCGTCGCGCGTGAGTCGCGTAGGCGTCCAGGTCGTTGCTCAGTTGCTTGAAATACACGTTCATGCTGGGAAAATGAAGCAAGTCAGCTGGGAGAGTTACAGCATGGCTCCCCCCCCTCCCTTGAAGGCAGCTTATAGTGCAAAATCCTCAAAGAAAACCTGAAAAGTCTGGCCACAATTAAACACTTGTGAACAGATTTTTTTCTTGGCAAGAAGCCCAAGCATGACAACAGAAAGAGGCAGCAACACACGGTTGTTTTTTTTTAATTTTTTCTTAGCTCGGTGCAGTTGGCAAACCTCTTTCTCCAAAGGGGATCATTGTGACTCACCACCTCTCCACAACTTCCAAGGCTTCTTTGGTGACTGGCATCTTGACGTAGTGGGTGAACATTTTTTTCACCAAGTTGTTGGGGAGGGACGGCTCCCGTTTTCTCCGGCAGGCTTTTTTAGCTGGCTTTGGAAGCCGTTGGACCGAATCCTGTTTGGCCGGCGACCTCCAAGAAAAATATCAAAAAGACGGTCTAAGCCCAGGGGTCTTCGGCCTTGGTCACTCTGCGACTTGTGGACTTCAACCGGCTGAGGAATTCTGGGAGTTGAAGTCCACAAGTCATAAAGTGGCCAAGGTTGGAGACCTCTGGTCTGAGCCATTGGGTCTACTGCAAGAAGAGGAAACCAAGGGACCTGCCAGGTGTTGCAGAAAGCCAGCTGCCAGGTGGTCCCAGATGGCATGGCCAACGATCTGGGAGCCCAAACATCTTAAACATGGCTCCAGTGGGTCATGGAAGGCTGTAGTTCTGTTTATCTGGCAGTTAGAGTGAGGCAAAGCCAAGCCCCTCCTGCCAGCCACACCTTCTACTACATTGTCGGTCACACCGAGTCACCTCGAACCGCGAGGGGGGGGCAGCATATAAATTGAAGAAGTAATACAGGTAGTCCTCACACAACTGACCACAACTGAGCCCAACATTTCTGTTGCTAAGTGAAATAATTTGTTAAGTGAGTTTGTTCCATTTTACGACCTTTCTTGGCACCGTTGCTAAAAGTGAACCACCGCAGTTCGTAAGTTAGTAATCAGGTTGTGAAGTGGCTTCCCTATTGGCTTTGCTTGTCAGAAGGTTGCAAAAGGGGTTCACAGGACACACACACACCCGGGACACTGCGACCGTCGTTAACTACGAACCAAGCGTCTGAATTGTGATCACGTGACCATGGGGAGGCTGAATCGATTGTAAGTGTGAAAAATGGTTGTAAGTCACTTTTTACAGTGCTGTTGTAACTTGGAACGGTCACAAAATAATAATAATAATAATAATAATAATAATAATAATAATAATAATAATAATAATAATATATATAAAAAAAAAAAAGTTGGAAGGGACCTTGGAGGTCTTCTAGTCCAACCCCCTGCTCAGGCAGGAAACCCTATACCATTTCAGACAAATGGCTGTCCAGTCTCTTCTTAAAGACTTCCAGTGTTGGAGCATTCACCGCTTCTGGAGGCAGGTTGTTCCACTGGTTAATTGTTCTAACTGTCAGGAAGTTTCTCCTTAGTTCTAGGTTGCTTCTCTCTTTGGTTAGTTTCCATCTGTTGCTTCTTGTCCTGCCTTCAGGCACTTTGGAGAATAGCTTGACTCCCTCTTCTTTGGGGCAGCCCCTGAGATACTGGAAGACTGCTATCCTGTCCCCCCTCGTCCTTCTCTTCATTAGACTAGACATACCCAATTCCAGCAACCGTTCCTTAAATGTTTTAGCCTCCAGTCCCCTGATCATCTTTGAATGGTTGTAAGTTGAGGGGGGCCTGTAAATACACGGTGGTTGGGGGGCTAGAGTTCTGTCTCCCTACAACCGCATACATACCCAGAAGCCGCCTCTTTCAGAACACGTGGGCTGGACAGCAATGGGGTACAGTGAAAAGCTTTAGCCCGAACAAAGGCTGGTGTATTGCCAGTTGGTTCTGAGAGAGAGAGGAAGGTAGAATCTCGTTATCACTTCCCCAAAGCACATGAAACTTCAACAGGCAGGAAACATAGGAATTGTTTATAGCTTCTGGGGGGTGTGTGCGACCTCCATCTCGTTTACAGATAATCCCAGGGGTAGGCAACCTTAGCTCTTTTATGACTCGTGGACTTCAACTCCCAGAATTCCTGAGCCAGCCATGCTGAGGGGAAAGGGAGAGGTTTCCATACTGAGCCATGCTGGCTCAGGAATTCTGGGAGTTGAAGTCCACGAGTCATAAAAGAGCCAAGGTTGCCTACCCCTGGATAATCCCAAAGTTACTACAGGTAGTCCTCAATTTATGACTACAATTGAGCTCAAAACGTGATGCTAAGTGAGACATTTGTTACGTGAATTTTGCCCAATTTTAGGCCCTTTCTTGTCACCGTTGTTAAGGGAATCACTCCAGCTGTTAAGTTAGTAACCCAGTTGTGAAGTGAATCTGGCTTCCACATTGAATTTGCTTGTCAGGAGGTTGTAAAAGGGGATCACGTGACCCCGGGGCACTGCGACCGTCATAAATATGAGCCAATTGCCAAGAGTATACATTTTGATCACATGACCAGGGGGAAGTTCAACAGATGTAGAGTGTGAAAAATGGTCACAAGTCCCCCCCCCCTTTTTAGTGCCATTGTAACCTCACTAAAGGGTCAGTAAACAAATGGTTGTAAGTCAAGGACTATCTGTAAAGGACTAGATTTTACAGGGTTCACATTAAAATTGCTTTATTAAATCTAAAAAGAAGAAACCCAAATGATGTGAGGAATAATTTGAGAAGAAGTCAGGCTTTGGGAGAAGAATATACTTTCGGAAGCCCAACCATGACCGCCTTAAAAGAATGAAGCTCTCAACGAATGGAACTGATTCAGGATCAGATTAATTTTTAATTGACCTTGAGGTCCCCCAGGATCAATTTCTTATATTAATCAGTTTGAAATGGATCTAATAAGCCACATTTGCTCCAGCTGAGCTTTAGTATTCTACAACTTATTAGCACCTTGTCATTCAGACTCACTTTTGTGTGAGATGATTATGATTAAGTAAATTAGCTTACCAATATTAAGTATGATGATTAACTAAGTTAGCTCACCAAATATGACTAAGTAAATTAGCTTACCAATATTCTCAAATTCTGACATCTCCTCGACTTCTGGATTGTCTTCGTCTTCAAACTCTAGAATCTGTTCAGTTTCCACATTCCTCTTTTCTTTTGTTCTATTTCTACCACCTGTTTGTGGATTGGTTCTATCTCTCATTTCCTTAAATGGGGTCCTCCTCAGACTCTTTGGGGTCTTTCCACTTGCCCGTCTGTTTGGAGTTACCACTCTCATTTCCTTAAATGGCGTCCTCTCCAGGGTCTTTGGGGTCTTTCCACTTGCACGTCTTTTTGGAGTTACCACTCTAGGACTTTGCGAGATCTCAATAGCTAAAGAGAAAAAAGGAATAAAAAAAGAAAAGAGAAAAATCTTCCATCTCCTTCACAGATAATTCCAAAGTTACTAAAGGGTTAATTTCATGGGATTCACATTAAATTAGCTTACCAATATTTTCAGATTCTGACATCTCCTCGACTTCTGGATTGTCTTCGTCTTCAAACTCCAGAATCTGTTCAGTTTCCACATTCCTCATTTCTTTTGTTCTATTTCTACCACCTGTTTGTGGATTGGATCTACCTCTCATTTCCTTAAATGGGGTCCTCTCCAGGCTTTTTGGAGTCTTTCCACTTGCACGTCTTTTTGGAGTTACCACTCTAGGACTTTGAGAGATCTCAACAGCTATAGAGAAAAAAAAAGGAAGAAAAAAAGAAAAGAGAAAGATCTTCCATCTCCTTCACAGACAATCCGAAAGTTACTAAAGGATTAATTTTATGGGATTCACATTAAAATCACTTGCTTTATTAAATTTAGCAGGAAGATTTCTGGGCAAACCCAAATCATGTGGGGAATCCTTTGGGAGAGGTCTATACTTTCTGAAGCCCAACTATGGTAGGCTTAAAAGGACGACGCTCTCAACATATGGACCAGATTCAGGATAGAATTTATTTCTAAATTGCCTTTGGAGCAACCCCCCCAGGATCAATTTATTAAGTTAATCAGTTTGAAATGTATCTAATAAGCCAAGTTTGCTCCAGCTGTCCTTTAGTTACCAGTGTCTTGCTGTCCAGTCACTTTTATGTGACATGGGTGGCTATACAAATATAGTTAAGTAAAGTCAGCAGTGTGGGAGACAAACCAAAAAAAGCTAATACAATCCTTGGTTGCATAAACAAAGGCATATAATCAAAATCATGTGAAGTATTACTACTGCTTTATAAAGCCTTAGTAAGACCACACCTGGAATACTACTTCCAGTTTGGATCACCACATTACAAAAAAGATGTTGAGACTTTGGGAAAAGAGCAGAAAAGAGCAACCAAGACGATTAAAGGTCTGGAGACTAAACGTATGGAGAATGGTTCCAAAAATTGGGTATGGCTAGTACTGAGGAAAGAAGAACTAGTGGTGACATGATAACAGTGTTTCAGCATTTCAGGGGCTGCCACAAAGAAGAGGGGCTCAACTTTATTCCAAAGCACCAGAAAACAAGACAAGAAGCAACGGATGGAAACTAATTGAGGAGAGAAGCAACCTGGAATGAAGGAGAAACTTCCTAACAGTGAGAACAATTAACAAGTGGAACAGCTTGCCACCAGAGGTTCTGGGTGCTTCATCACTGGTGGTTTTTAAGAAAAGACTGGATAGCCACTTGTCTGAAACGGTAAAGGGTCTCTTGCACGAGCAACGGGTTGGACTAGAAGACCTCCAAGGTCCCTTCCAGTTCTGTTCTGATTAATTAAATAAATAAATTAGCTTACCAATATTCTCAGATTCTGACATCTCCTCGACTTCTGGATTGTCTTCGTCTTCAAACTCCAGAATCTGTTCAGTTTCCACATTCCTCATTTCTCTTGTTCTATTTCTACCACCTGTTTGTGGATTGGTTCTATCTCTTATTTCCTTAAGTGGGGTCCTCTCCAGGCTCTTTGGGGTCTTTCCACTTGCACGTCTTTTTGGAGTTACCACTCTAGGACTTTGAGAGATCTCAATAGCTAAAGACAAAAAAGGAATAAAAAAAGAAAAGAGAAAAATCTTCCGTCTCCTTCACAGATAATCCGAAAGTTACTAAAGGATTAATTTTATGGGATTCACATTAAAATCACTTGCTTTATTAAATTTAGCAGGAAGGCTTCTGGGCAAACCCAAATCATGTGGGGAATCCTTTGGGAGAGGACTATACTTTCTGAAGTCAAACTATGGCAGGCTTAAAAGGATGACGCTCTCAACATACGGACCTGATTCAGGATAGGATTAATTTCTAAACTGCCTTTGAAGCCCCCCCAGGATCAATTTCTTAAGTTAATCAGTTTGAAATGTATCTAATAAGCCAAGTTTGCTCCAGCTGTCCTTTAGTTATCAGTGTCTTGCTATCCAGTCACTTTTATGTGAAATGATTATGATTAATTCAATTAGCTTACCAATATTACGATGATTAACTAAGTTAGCTCATCAAATATGACTAAGTAAATTAGCTTACCAATATTCTCAGATTCTGACATTTCCTCAACTTCTGAGTTGTTGTCTTCAAACTCTAGAATCTGTTCAGTTTCCACATTCCTCTTTTCTTTTGTTCTATTTCTACCACCTGTTTGTGGATTGGTTCTATCTCTCATTTCCTTAAATGGGGTCCTCTCCAGGGTCTTTGGAGTCTTCCCACTTGCGCGTCTGTTTGGAGTTCTCACTTTAGGACTTTGAGAGATCTCAACAGCTAAAGAGAAAAAAGAAGGAAGAAAAAAAGAAAAGAGAAAGATCTTCCATCTCCTTCACAGATAATCCGAAAGTTACTAAAGGATTAATTTTATGGGATTCACATTAAAATCACTTGCTTTATTAAATTTAGCAGGAAGATTCTGGGCAAACCCAAATGATGTGGGGAATCCTTTGGGAGAGGACTATACTTTCCGAAGCCCAACTATGGCAGGCTTAAAAGGATGACGCTCTCAACATATGGACCTGATTCAGGATAGGATTAATTTCGAAATTGCCTTTCAAGCCCCCCCAGGATCAATTTCTTAAGTTAATCAGTTTGAAATGTATCTAATAAGCCAAGTTTGCTCCAGTTGAGCTTTAGCATTCTACAATCTTGCTGTCCAGTCGCTTTTATGTGAGATGGGCAGCTATACAAATAAGATTAAATACCGTAAGTAAATGAGCTTACCAATGTCCTCAGATTCTGACATCTCCTCAACTTGTGAGTTGCCTTCAGTTTCAAACTC
The DNA here is from genome assembly GCF_001527695.2 of Protobothrops mucrosquamatus. Classification (NCBI taxonomy): domain Eukaryota; kingdom Metazoa; phylum Chordata; class Lepidosauria; order Squamata; family Viperidae; genus Protobothrops; species Protobothrops mucrosquamatus. The sequence continues at coordinate 506,603 of NW_015386903.1, forward strand.
CAGAATCTGTTCAGTTTCCACATTCCTCATTTCTCTTGTTCTATTTCGACCACCTGTTTGTGGGTTGGTTCTATCTCTTATTTCCTTAAATGGGGTCCTCTCCGGGCTCTTTGGAGTCTTTCCACTTGTGCGTCTGTTTGGAGTTCTCACTGTAGGACTTTGAGAGATCTCAACAGCTAAAGAGAGAAAAGTTAGAAAAGAGAAAAGAGACACATTTAATCAATAGCTTTTAAAAACACAGGCTGCTGGCGTGAGTTACTGAGTCTATTACTGTTTCGAGATCCTTTCCAAATATTCCACATTTCCTCTTTATTCACATGTAAAGGTTCTTCTCAAAGTACCATCTGGCAGAACCCAGCCAGGAGCTATCGCCTCTTTACCTTTTGTGCGCAACTCACCCCCGTTTCAGGTATTAGGGGACTGGAGGCTAAAACATACAAAGAACGGTTATTGGGTATGTCTAGTTTAATGAAAAGAAGGACTAGTAATAACCTGAAGGCATTGTTCCAATAACTAAGGGGTTGCCACAAAGAAGAGGGAGTCAAGCTATTCTCCAAAGTGTCTGGGTTCATATCATAACAACTCATAAGCTATTTTAGTATTCTGGGGAAGATAATGAAAAGCATACAGAGGGTGGATTTCCTAGGCTTTTGGAGGTGTTAGAGTGATTTTAAAAAAATATCCATGTTTATTTTAAGGCTTAGGTGAAAATTTTGGAGTATTTCCCATTCTCCAAGTCACAAAACAAAGCCAACTTTCAGGAGCTTTCTTTAGAATTGCTCTGGAAATCACACCCAAAAAAGAAAAGACTGAGTCCACAAAATACATGAAACCAAAACCAAATGATTATATAGCTTAGTGCAAGGCGTCACTTCAGCCCCGAGTCAGAGCTCTAAATTCAGTATTATCTACGCTGTCACTCCCCTGTGATTGAGAGAGGATTCTTTCCCTGATCTAATTGGATCAACCTCATCAACAGAGTCACAGAAATATCGGAAAAATATGGCTCGAAGCTTAACACCTCAAAAAACCAAGATCATGGTTGTCAGCAAACAACCCGTTAATTTACCACCAATAAATTCAGAAGGAATACCACTAGAAAAAGTTGAAAGGATCACGCACCTCGGTTCTAATTTACATGAAAGCTGGGACATGACCACTGAAGTAAAGACTAGGATAGAGAAAGGTCGAACAGCATTCTTCAGAATGAAAAAGGTCTTCTGCAGTCACGACATAAGCCTAAGACTGAAAATCAGGCTTCTCAGAGGCTACATTTTTCCTATCCTGCTCTATGGAGTAGAGAGTTGGTCTCTGACAGAAGGCCACCTGAAGAGACTAGAAGCATCTGAAATGTGCATTTACAGGCGGCTGTTACGTAGAAGCTGGGTTGACAACATCAGAAATGAGGAGGTGATAAGCCGCCTGGGAAAGCCAAGGGAAATCATCAAAACAATTAAAAAACGAAAATTAGAATGTTTCGGACCTGTGATGCGACATCCAGAAAAATACAGCATACTCCATTTAATCCTCCAGGGAAAGATGGAAGGCAAACGAGGTCCAGGCAGAAGAAGAAGCTCATGGGTTCAAAATCTAAGGAATTGGTTTGGACAAAACTCAGTCGCACTTTTTCGTGCGGCTGCTGATAAAAACAGGATCGCCAACATCGGATAACGGATATGGCACAAGAAGAAGAAGAAGAACTGGAGATGATGGGAGCTGAACCTGGGTTTCACACGTGTAATGATTAAGCGGAGGCTCCTAATTAATTACATGTTTCAAGGTAATTTATTCAGAGTGGTACAAGATAGTGTACTTCCATTCACAGCACTTTTTCCACATAATTCTTACAAAAGCTTCCACACATCTATTGGCTAACTACCGGCCACATACACTTACTTTTTTCACGAAGGGAAGATCCTTTCTCCAGGTCAACTTTGGCCAGACCCTGTCCTGCAACTCCTGGGAGAAGGTTATCCAGCTCCTGGGTGATGTGTGCCACCAACTCATTCACTGAACGCCTGGCAGGTTTTCTACTCCGCCAAGTTGAGAAACTGTTTCTTGCACCCAGGCCTAGATTGGCAAAATTAAGAAACAGTCACAAATATTCAGACCTAAATGTACAAAAAAATTAAAATAAAATACTGAAAGGCATTTTTAAAGGTTACACTAGTACCTTATTCTGGATCCACTCCGGGCATTTTTACAATTTTTGGAGGCAAGAGAAGCTTTCAAGTCCCCATGATGCTTTTTCAAAAGGCAACTGGGCTTTCTTTGTTTCTCCTTGAAGACGTTCGGCTTCTCACCCATGAAGCTTCTTCAGTCTTGACTCAAAACTGAAGAAGCTTCTTGGATGAGAAGCGTAACGCCTTCAAGGAAAAACAAAGAAAGCCCAGTTGCCTTTTGAAAAAGCACCCTCGGGACAGCCATGACCTGGGATGACTGAGAATCTCCATACACAAAAGCTTCCGAGCCATCCGCCAACGTGGAGAGAAAATTCAATAAATAAAATAAAATAAAATAAAAATAATTGCAAAGCACAGATCAGAGTTTCCCAACCTTTCCGGCTTTGCGGACCCGGATGGGTGGGTGGGGTGAGGAGAGGGGATGGTTCCGCACTCACGGCGGGAAGCATGTGCGCTCGCAGCTCCATTTGCGCGAACAGCGTGCCTGCATGCCTGCCGCTCATGCAAATGGAGCGTGCGGGCATGTGCTTGCCTGCTGCTTGTGCAAGTGAGGATGCCCGTGTGCACCCACCCGCTCCTTCCACGGCCCGGTTCCGAACAGCCCACAGCCCAGCAATGGGCCGTGGTCCAGAGGTTGGGGACCCCTGGCACAGAGTGATATATGAAGGCATTTTTTCCCCCTCAAGCCCAGCAACTAACATACCAGTCTTCAAAGGCTGTTTGGGAATGGAGATTTCCTCATCAGGGCTGTTTCCATGAAAATTCTTTTGCTCTTGCCTTTGAGGCGTGACTGGACTTATGTTCTCCTTTCCCAGACTGGGTCTCAATCCTTTTCCTGCATCCTCTGGGCTCTCTTGGCACCTTCCTTTGGAACGATCGTCCTTTTCTTCCGTGCATTCGGTTTCTGCTTCAACAATACTTTCGCTTCCTGGCGCCAGGATTTCCTTTGGGACGCTTTCGGCTACTTTTTCAACTTCCATGTCAGATATTTCGTCCTGTCTGGCTAGCCGTGTTTGGCTAAGAGAGGGCGCCCTCCCACCACCTAAAGATTGCCTCACCAAATCCGGTTCTGGTGGGACATTAGATAGCTGCGTGTCATTCTCCTCACTGGAATGAGGTGGGAGAAAGAATTCTGTCTCCACCGACTGAGCCTCTGTGTTGTTGGATTGGAGCGTTGTCGTGTTCTGGTCTTCGGGATAGTTTTCCGCTGCTGGCAACGATTTAAACAAAAGTTAGCCCTTCGGATGGAAATATAACTTTGATTTCATTTTTTTTTTTTTGCTTCTCGATATCATCCCAGGTTCAGTTGATTCTGTCTCCAGAAGAGATTGTAACCCATTCTGACCTCTCAGTTCCCAGGTGGTGCTCTAACAGACACACCAAAACAAAAACACCCCAATTCGGACTCACAATCTTTGATCTGCAACAAGTCTTGTTCAAGACCCCCTTCAAAATCCTTCACATTAACTCCTCGGTAGTGTTTGGGCCTACGCATCAAGCCTTTTTTCCCCGCAGAGTTCAATGGTGCTGGGGTTGTAAAAGAGATCTGAAGAGACCTGAGAACAGAACAGCAGACAGCGCTAGCACTTAGACTTATATACCGCTTCAGAGTGTTTTTACAGCCCTCTCTAAGTGGTTTACAGAGTCAGCCTATTGCCCCCAACAATCTCGGTCTTCATTTTACCAACCTGGAAGGATGGGAAGCTGAGTCAACCTTGAGCTGCTCAGGATCGAACTGCTGGCAGTGGGCAGAGTCAGCCTGCAATACCGCATTCTCACCACTGCGCCACCATGGCTCAGATCAGATCCAGTCCATGTAGCAGTGGTTGGATCTTCCTGGATATTAAGATCTTCCAGAGCAGAACTTCTCAAGGTACCCCTTTTCTGAGATCCATTTAGCCAGGATAAAACCATTTCCTGCATCATTCTCAGCCTACAGATTGCAGTCCTCCCGGGAACTGCATTTGGTCCTCATTTTCCCTGCCTTTGGAAAATCAGCTGAGTTGCATCTCTTGAGATGGGCTTTTAAAGGATGCCAATTTGAATACAGGTAGTCCTCGACTTACAACAGTTCATTTAGTGACCGTTCAAAGTTACAACGGCACTGAAAAATGTGACTTATGGCCATTTTCCACCCTTACGACCTTTACAGCATTCCCCAGGGTCACGTGATTTACATTCGGATGCTTGGCAACGGGTTCGTATTTATGACAGCTGCAGTGTCCTGAGCCCATATCATCCCCTTTTGTGACCTTCTGACAAGCAAAGTCAATGAGGAAGCCAGGTTCACTTGACAATCGGCGTACTAACTTATCAACTGCACCGATTCACTTAACAGCTGTGGGATGAAAGGCCGTAAAATGGGGCAAAACTCAACAGAAATTTGGGGCTCAACTGTGCTCAGACGTCAAGGGCTACCTATACTTGTCAGCTTAATGCTATTGCAAATACTTCCTTGCGTGTTTAATTGA